>NC_141549.1:61992500-62180833 GCF_021556685.1 Rattus norvegicus
AAACTTCATTGCCTCAACTAGTCTTGACTCAATAAGCACATAGACACGGAAAGATTTTCAAATATTTAGAATACACACAAATTATTTCCTAAATTCAAATTGTTTATCTACCATATTCCTTATGAAAACATTTCCAAATTAATTGTTTTTGACTCTAGATTTTACTTCCAGAGGTAAACGTTTCTATTAAGATGTACCTGAAAACCATAATAAATATGCCTGAAAATTTCTCAGGCCCCATGTAAGAATAATGATGCTTCGTTTTCATTTGTTGTGCTTTGTGTAAAATATTTTAAAAGTAATTCTATTAGCTACAGAAATCCTAAAAGTTGATTAAAGAAAAAACCACTAATCTTAATCCATAAGTAAGCAGATAACAAACTTTACAATATGAAGAGCAGAAAAGCCTTCTGTATACCCATGCAAGTATATGCTTCTATAGGGACTCTAAGAAAAAAATGTTAAAATTTCTATTTTTACACAAGCACTATTTACTATTGAAAGTAGATTATATTCAATGTTATTGTAAATGGGAGTAGCATTGCTGGGAAGTTGCTCCTTTTTTAATAGAGGTTTTATTGATTTTATTGTTTTGTTAAATAAACTAGTTGAACTAGTGATAACACGGGTTCTGTTTTTCTACAGAATGAGTATAGTCATAAATATCACTTCAAAAAATACTTTTAAATTGGGGTTTATAGTAATAAAAATTAATAGTTTTAGGTTTATCTATCTATACTTTAAACATTAATATGGAAAGCTCAAAGAAGAATTGGTAAACAGAAACATAATTTTGCTTTCAATGATTATTATAATTAAATTTACTCTGTGTTTTATTTGTGAATTACTTGACATTCGGAGTACATTGATGAAATTTCTGCTGCTCTGAAAGTTTAGGAACAAATTAATTTTTCAAAAATTCTTCTGGCAATTTAATACACATATTAAATGATATTTAACTTTATGCTGTAAAATTGTTTCCTGAAAAATTAATTGGCTTATCCTCCATTTGGGTTAATTATGAAGCAATACAATTGCAAATTAAATGTGTAAATGGTTTTGATTTAATTACATTGTCATAATTAATAATACAGGTAAGTTTCTTGTACTAAAGACACCCATGATCAAAGGATATATTCCTAAAGGAATTTTTCAAATAGTTTAATTATATTCCAAAGAGGAATGTCTGTGTATGCAAGGGAAAGATGAAAGAATATTAGCAAAAAATTATTACCAGTGGGATTCTTGTACAGAATCTGAAATAAAACTTTAACAGCATCAGTATTTGCTTAATACAGTGTGGATAATAGTGAGGTGTGATAATATTATCAAACTCTTTCCTGAGTATCAATTTTCGGCAGATAAATTGAGCTGAGTGATTATATAGGATGCATTATAGGGGTCATGAATTTAGATCAGGGGAGAACCCCAGCCTAAGAAACACAAGGTCATTTAGCTCTGGAAAGATAAAGGATGCATCATGCAATAACTAAATTGGGTACAGAGGTGATCTATTGTTCTCCTGGTTTTATAAGTGGCATATTGATAATTGAATATTTTTATTCCTCCTGTGAAGATTTCCTCTTCTGCACAAGCCTTAGTTTTAAAAGCATCAATGTTTCAGCCTAAAACCAGAGGATAATTTTTATATACTTAGATTGTTATAAATAAAAGTCTTTCCATTTAATAAACTTCATACATGTATACAGGGAACTTTGCAAATTGTAGAAACACTGTGAGTCGCACATTCTCAAATTAGTCATTTTTACTAATTGTTCTTTGTTACACTGTTCTGCTGTAAAATAAGACTCAAATTTGACCTTCAGACCTTGAGATAGGCAATAATTAAATTTTTAAAATCTCATTTTACAAAGTTATGTTATGATTATCCATCAATTAAAACCTATAAATGGATCATCATATTCACTTTTCAACATCTAACCAGGATAAAACGGCAGTGTTGAGACCAGATGTTTTACCCACTTATCTACATGCAAGAACAATGTAAAAATTAGTGCACCATTCAATAGATTTCATATAATTTTTTAGTTAATTAACAGATCATGAAAGTTAATCTGTTACTTATATAGCTCATTATCACTTTGGAAAGAATCATATCAAGAATTTATATTATTTTAAACTAGAGAGGTGACTCAAATCATAAGACCATATTTTATTCTAGAAGATGTGTTTTTCAGGTCCCACAATGCACTGGGAAGACCATAATTTCCTCTAACCCCAGCCCTGATGATGCAATGCCTCTGGTCTCTGTGACATCTGCAATTACATGAACAAACGCATACAAGGATGCACATGTATACACATGAAAGAATAAAATAAATCTGAGAAATTTCACATATCTTTCACATATAATAATTTACTAGTTAAGTTTCAGCTTCTATGAGCAGCATAAAAATATAAAATATATGCATATTGTGGTATTCATAATAAACACAGTGAATCACTGTTTTCAAAATCTACATTTTCGTACTGGAGTTACAATTTACTTGAATTCAGATCATACAACAACAATTTGAGATGCTCAGTGACTGCTAGACATTTGAACAGAATGACTGAACATCTCAAAGACATGTACAATCCCAGGAAGCAGTGAAAGACGACTTACAGATGTTTTCCCAATAACCTCTCTACGACATTGTGTTCTGGGAGATACTTTGCCTTTTTATTAGAATTCATTTTCTGCAACTTATTGTAGAAGCGTAAATAATACATATCCTTTTTTATTTACCAATGTAATATTACTTTTTCACATATTACCGTTGATAGTATAAAACACAAAGCTATGTCCAAGCTATTATATTTAAATATAATTGTTTCAACCAAAAAATAAGTTGGTTACTTATTCAATTCTAACCCTTCTGTTTATTTCAGAACACCATGGCAATTGGTTATTCCATTGAAAACCAACCTCAGATTTTTCATTCTCCCTGTCCTGCATTTATTTAATTGAGAGAATTTCATTTCTTGTTTGGACTTAAAGCCTTATTGTTTATAAATAAACTAAGAGCTCACAAGGAGCGTTTATATTTTCAGTAGTGTTTCAGAGTGTGATTTAGCTACCTGACCTTGTAATACAGTCCGCATTGTCTTTCTGGTGCCCTAAATGGACTCCTGCGATGCGGTCCACACACTCCATCCGGGAATCCCTCCTGGATGCTTTGACTTGCACACAATGCAACAATTCACTTCTGGCAGCGAGCTGAATGGAATACATTACGCACACATCCTGCATCCTGAACTGCTTACTGTTTACTGTGAATTGCAATTCAAGGCATTGAGGTCAGACTCTAAATCTCTGGACATTTCGGACTCCAGTTTTCTCATAAATTTTGAACCCCCTTTGCTTCATCCCATGGTGGATAGGGGCCTGAGATAAGTTGACTCCATGTGTACAATCTTGGTTTATCAAAAGAGAGCAATGTCGTCTTTTTTTTTTTCTTTTGTGAACGAGAACAGAAAGTTGTGCCTTCCCATATATGAAACAGAGTCTGAGAGCATGCCGATGCTATCACTAGCTTAAGAAAACTGGAGAATTTTGGATACTTTATTTTTAGAATCCAGGGGAGACAAAACAGCAGAGTGATGTAATTTTCCTCCACTTTTATTATAGTGCTTATCTATTGAGTAGAGATAAATATAAGCTACCAAATGGATTTACACACACACACACACACACACACACACACACACACACACACACATTTGTCCAACCTCTTACAGCATTTTTCTCATTCTCATATTTGATCATTGAATATTTACTTATTTTCAAGTAAATGAAGGCTTGGAGCTAAAGAAAGCACAATACAATGGATAGCACACCAGCAAAGAACTCCGATATTTACAAAGAGAAGATAACACCATCATTGCAAAATTGTGTATATGTTGTATACAGAATTTTCCACCAAGCAACTCAAACATCAAACTTCCTGTAAGTTAATAAAAACAAATACTGTTATGGGGAACACAAAATCCTGAACCGTATTAACTAAAAATCTGAAAATAAATATATGCCCTAGATAAAAGTAGTTTAATGTTAGTTCAATTCAAAATTATCCTGGAGAAGCACAAGATAAATTACCAACATTATAATGTTATGCTACTTGAAATGTATTTATTACACAAACAATTCACTAGGCTAGGTCAGGTAGATAAATTCACAGATGTCCCACAACTCACAGTGTATGTAAAGACAATGTATGTAAAGACAATGTAGACCTTCACAACAACCAGAACCACAAAACTCAGGTTACATGGCACTTTAGAAAAAAAAGAGTGTGTGTGTGTGTGTGTGTGTCTGTGTGTGTGTCTGTGTGTGTGAAAGAGAGAGAGAGAGAGAGAGAGAGAGAGAGAGAGAGAGAGAGAGAGAGAGAGAGAAAGAGAGAATACCCATGCTTGTGTGCTTGTGTAGATCTTTGTACCTGATATTGCAGGTAAGTCAGAAGCTCAGCTTGTTAAATGTGTTCTGGAGTTCAAATTCAGGTTTTGATTATAGAACAAGCATTTAGAATTACTAAGGGAATGCTCCAGCCACCGCATAATTTTCTTTTGTTAGCAAACAAATGGAGAGATAAAAACTTGTAAATGAAAATATTATATGACATAGGAAAACTGTAAAATTTAAGTTTGTAAGAATGTGCTATAGGACAAAATACACTTGGATATGTGGGTGATGTCATATTTCAATATCATATCATTGGCCTTTGTTGTTTATGCATCATGATGGGATTGTAGGTGTGTTTCATTGACCACGCAGAAATTACAAATAAAATCATTGCAGGTGGAATCACAGGTGAACCTGCTCGACATAGTCTGAAAGGATTGGAGAAAACAAATGTATCAATGCTGGCTTGATAATGTCCCTGTGGGTCACTTACATAGTCCTCTACATTGGTATTTATTAGTGCAAGTTCTCTAATAAAGAGAGAGAAGGTCTTCGAGTTATTTTGATGAGCACAACCTTGGGAGTAGGACAGATATTTAAAATCTTCTCCATTTAGATGTGTCATTTAGAGACCTCGTGTGCTAGCTTTCATGTATTAGTAGACACCTGAGATATCATTCCAAAAAAGGAAAGCTTAACTTTGGCTCATGGTTTCAGAGATTTTACAACCTAGTCAGTAGGTGCACTGTACCCCATTCTTGTTAAATGGGTTCTGGAGTTCATGGAAGAGAGGTGTTCTGGGTTCTCAAGATCCCATTCAAGGACATATATAACTCCTGCTTAGCAGGCTACACTGTGTAAGAGTCTGTGAACTTAGAAAAACAGCAAAGTTTGAAAACCAAATCTTCAGTACCCAAGTTTACGAAGAATAAAAATTATCCATACCGCAGTGTTTAGTATAATTATGAATTAATTAGCATTAATATAAGGAATATGCATTAACAGTTTATTATATTCCTAACAAAACTTTATTTTATTGGGTTAACTATGTAAAGATACTAAAGAATAAAAGTAGAACGACAAAACTATTTAGGGTTTAGAATTAATTTTAAAATATGGAGATATGAAGGCTGTAAAGAGATGAGGCTCAGAGCTGCATTTTGCTACTTGTATAGTTTTAGAAGCACAAGGTAACGTTCTCTAGCTGTGCGCCTCCAAAATTATAATGGGCAGACTCACCTCAGAGGGCTGCCATGGCCATTTTATAATTAATGACATCACCCAGTACAGGAAATAAGCACTGTCACTTACAGAACACTTCATTTGTTCTGAGTATTGTTAGCCTGGATTGATTTATTTAATTTTCATAACAACTCCTTGGCATATATTCAACCTCAAGTCTTATAGAAAGAAAGGCACAGGTATTAAGTGATTTGGTTGAGAGGCTAAGATTCTCTCTGATTCATTCGTTTCCAGGATCTGTGGTCTTTGACAGCTGAATGAGGAATAGGGAGAGGACACGGAAAACAGTTAATGAAGTGTTAAAGGTGAGCCACGGGGTCTTTTAGTTGTGAGATACTCAGGAAAATGCACATTTTTACTCTGTACCTTCAGTGTCTTTGAAAATAAAGAATGATGTATTCAGTAGCAATTTGTGCCTTAATTTCTTTACGGGAATGAAGACCTGTCATTTTGAGCACTTGTGGCAATCACTGCCCTCATGGCTTCTTATAGTTTACTTGGGTTATGCTCTTAGCAGTAGTTTCAAACGATGGGGGATCTTCAAGAGAGGAAGACAATGGAGCATGAAGATGGCAAGTATGTCCAGACACTCCACGGCTTGTGATGAGAGAGCACTCCACGGGCTGCTCCGAGGATCTCATTACACTTTCTCTTCAGAAGGGAAGGAGAAATTAGCAATTAACCTCTAGAGCCTTATATTGAAAATCTCACAAATATTACCACACTATACTCGTTTTAGTCTCCTAAGAAAACCATTCGTATTTCAAACGCTATAGGAGGAGAAGCATGTAAACTTCAAAGAAATTAAGTAATTTCCTTAAAATTACACATTCTCCATACTTTAACCCAAGTTTAAGCCTAGCTTGGTGTGTAATTAAAGGCCATGCACTGGAATTTCTGTTGAATATTGGCTGTTTTGCACCCATTCCCTGGACACAAGGAAGGGCAAGCCATTTTAAAGCAAAAAGCAACTCATTTCATTGTTCCTTTTATTTCCACCTCAAGCTGCTTCCCTTTAAATGTATATTTTCTACTCTGTCAACCATGCCCCTAGTTTGCCTCCTTATTACCTTCCTCCTCTCCCTTCTGTTTCTGCTGTAGTTCCAACTGAGCACTTCAGCCTATGTCCTCTACCCACCGAGCTGCTATCTCATCATTGATGTACTTTGAAACAGAGAATAAACCTTCTTCAGCTGTTACATATCAAAATAGGAAACATATTATATTGGAAAGAATTGACGGACCTTACTAAAATTTATACCAATGATTTTTTTGTCATGCCTTTCTATCTTTTTTATTTGTATATCTACAAACTGCACATGACCCTATATGATTAATAACCCAAAGCAAATTGGAGCTCTAAGGTTTTTGAATTATATGAACTGTAAGCCACTATGTTTCTTCATAAGAGAACATTTATAAAGAAATATCCTAATCTAAGCTTTTAATGTAGATTTAATAGTTAAAGAAATTCAGTGCTGATGGCTGTTAAAACAAATGTGTCTTGATTTCTCTGGACTTTTGTATGGAGAAAACCTGAAGAATTTACCTAGCTTTATGAGATACCTAGATTTTACTAGGTCATTCTCCACACAGTGAGTCACAGGAGTGCATCTAAAAGAAACCTGAATTTTACTCCTTTCATTTAAGCAGCTTTCTAATGCAGGTGGAAGATAAAAATAGGGCTGCGATTTACATGCAGATGACAATACAGCTTGCAAAATCTTACGAAACCAATTTAATTTGGGACTGAGAAAAATAGGCACTCGTGCTGGAGCGATGGTGTATGTACTTCATGGCTAAGGGGATGTTATAGGAAAGGATCAGAGGACTTTTTTTTTCATTAATTTATTTATGCATCCACTTTACATCCCAGTTTCCACCCCTTCTACTCCCATTCCTCCCTCACACATCTCCACCCACCCCCCAATTATTCCAACCCTCCTTCTTCTCAGAAGAGGGGAAACCCCTGGGCATCACCCCACCCTGAGACCTGGTTGGTGGTTCAGTCTCTGGGAGCCCACAAGGGTTCAGGTTAGTTATGTCTGTTGGTCTCCCTGTGGAGACCCTATTGTCTTTGAGTCCTTCAATCCTTCTCTCCAATTATTCCACAAGGCTCGTGGAGCTCCATGTAATGTTAGTCTATGATCTGCATCTGTTTCTATTGGCTGCTGGTTGGAGTCTCTCAGAAGTCAGTTATGGGTTGCTGTCCTTATCCTTCCACTGGGAGTCCTGCTTGGCTACCGGAGGAGGCTACATCAGGTACCATTGACCCAAATGCTAGGAGTCTCACCTAGAGTCACCCCCATAAATCCTGGGGCATCCCCTGCCACAGGCCTCTGGCATTTCCTAGAGATACACCCCCTCCCTGCCCACCTCCAATTTTCATTCTCCCCCCCCCTTCTGCTCTCCTTCAACTGATCCCCTGCCCTCTTCCCTTCTCTGTCCTCTCTACCACCAAATTACCTCCCTTAAACCACCTATGATATCTATTTTGGTTCAACTTCCGAGAAAGATTCAAGATGCTCCCTTGAATATTCCTTGCTCTTTGCCTTCCTTCAGTCCGTTGGTTGTAGCCTGGTTATCCTCTGTTTTATGACTAATGTCTACTCATAAATGAGAAGATATCATACAAGTCCTTTTGTGTCTGGGTTACCTCACACAAGATGGTATTTTCTAGTTACCTCCATTTGCCTGCAATTTTCATGATGCCATTGTTTTTAATAGGCAAATAGTATTTCAGTGTGTAAATGAACCACATTTTCTTTATCTATTATTCAGCTGAGGGACATCTAGGTTGTTTCTGGCTATTGTGAATAAAGCTGCTATGAACATAGTTGAACAAGAATCTCAGTGGATTAGTGCAGCATCTTTTGGGTAAATGCCCAAGACTTCTATAGCTGGCTCTTGAGGTAGAATTACTCCCAGTTTTCTGAAAAAACTGCCAGATTGACTTCCAAAGTGTACAAATGTGCACTCCAGTCTGCAGTGTAGGACTGTTCTCCTTTGATCCCCCTTGTTGCAAGCATGTGCTGTCACTTGAATTTTTGATCCTAGATGTTCTGGTAGACGTAACATGGAATCTCACGATCGTTTTGATTGGCACTTTCCTGCTAACTAAGGAGGCTGAGCTTTTCTTTTAAGTGCTTGTGGGCCATATGCGATTACTCTGTTGAAACATCTCTGTTCAGCTAAGTACCACATTTTTAATTGGGGTATTTGGGTGGTTGGTGTATAACTTCTTGGATTCTTTATATATTTTGGATATTATCCCTATGTCAGATTAGGGTTGGTGAAGATACTTCCCAAATCTGCACACTGCTATTTTTGCCCTGTGTTGCGTTCTGTTCTAGAAGTGGTCCCCTGTACCGGCAAGTCCAAGGCTATCCCCCATATTTATTTTACTAGGTTTAGTGCATTTAGTTTTAGGTTCAGGTCTTTGATGCATTTGGACTTCAGGTTTCTGCAGGCTGATGATTATGGATCTACTTGCTTTCTTCTACACACAGACTTCTAGTTAGACCAGTACCATGTGTTGAAAATACTTTCTTTTGTCCATTATATGGTTTTGACTTCTTCATCAAAAATCAAGTGTCCATACTTGTGTGGGTTTATTCCTGGGTCTTTGATTGATTCTTTGATCAGCCGGTTTCCATACTAATACAATTCTGTCTTTATCACTATTTCTCTGCAGTACAGCTTGAAGTCAGAGATGGTGATACCTCTAGAAGTTTCTTTATCATTCAGTATCAGCTTGTCTATCCTGAATTTTTTTGTTTTTCCATATGAATTTCAAGGTCTGTTAAGAATCGTGTTGAAATTTTAATGGGAATTGCATTGAATTTGCAGATCTTTGGTAAGGTGGCTATTTTCACTATGGTAACTGTACTGATCCATAAATGTGGGATATCTTTCCATCTTCTGATATCTTCTTCAATTTCTCACTTCAGAAACTTTTAAGTTCTTGCCATACAAGTTTTTCACTTCCTTGCTTAGCATTATACCAAGATATTTTATATTAGTTGTGGCTATTGTGAAGGGTGTTCTATCCTTAATTTCTTCCTCAGAGTGCTTGCCATTTGTAGGAATGGTTTATAATTTGTATAAAGGTAGTAGGGGTTTTTTTGAGTTAATTTTGTATCTACTTTGCTGAAGGTGTTCATCAGCTGTAGGACTTCTCTGGTAAAATTTTGGGGATTACTTATGTATACTATCATGTTACCTATACATGTTTATTCTTTGACTTCTTCCTTTCCAATTTGTATCCCTCTATCTTCTTTATTTCTTTACATTAATATTTTTCGTTTGCTCTAGACCAGATATGAATCAAGAGCAAATTGAACAAAATATCCAGTGTTATACAAATAATATTTATATAAAAGTTAATCTGACAGTCTTAAATATGGGAAATTTTGTCTAGGCATATCTGTGTATCAGGATGATGCTACTGAAGGCTTCCAGTGGTGAAGTAATGGGATGTTGGTAGGAATAGGACTAGAATTTAGAAAAAAGCTTAAGAAATGATGTGAGATGGTCAATAATGCATGAATGTGTAGATCACATGTTTACTGACTTAAGTAAATATGCATATGAATATACATGTGTGTGTGCATGTTATACATCATTGTTACGATACAAATTACACTCTAATGAGGTAGCAGATCACTTCCCACTGATATATCCAGGTTGTATTGCCCACTATAACTCACCTATCTCCTTCTACATTGTGTTCCATGGTTCATTCTGTTCAGCATATTTTTGGGTTGGTGAAATGACACAGACATTTCCAATAATTGGGACTATTTCTTTCCTTACGTCACAATATACAAAACACGCCACAGAATATATGTCCAGGTGATAGCAAACTCAAGTTTCTTTTATTTATTCCAATGCAGGTCCTACTGAAAGTTTCTGCATTGTTTGAAAGCTGTAAAACAATTGTGGAGCAGGGAGTTTATATTTTTCAAAAATATTCTAAATATATTATATGTTTAGCACAAGAAATACTGGAAACAGATTTACAGAGACTAGACATATGATCTTGCAATGTGCCTTTCTAGTCAGTTGATTTACTTTGGTACTAATTTTTTCATCACTTGCTGCAAACTGTTATTACTTATCCACAAACTAATGATCTGAATAAACTATTTAGAAGTACACAAATTGAGAGATTTTCACTGAAGGATATAAATTGGATAGTTTTACATTTTAGGTGCTAGTATTAATAATTATTGCCCAAGAGTCAAGTACCGTAAGAGTACATCTATAATGAAGGCCATGTCCAAGGTCAGCTTAATTCACTTCCTTAAGTGATTTTTTTTTAAAAGATGATGAGGTATCTGTATCATTTAAAAGCAACACCGAACAACTCTAGCAGAAAGGACATAAAAAGACATATCCATTAAGTTTACAAAAGGTATTATGTAAGCATCCGGAATTACTTCCAATTTTCTTGTAGAACATTTATTTTTTAGTGACTACAAGATTTCTAGAGTCAGAGTTTTGAAATATAGATGCAAATTACATATAGATGTGTTTGAAAGTAAATTGAGCAAGTCTATAATTTCTATTTGAATTAAACTTGGATGTATAGATGTCTTATGGCATATTTTTTCTCATAAGCATATCTTCACTGTTCGAGGTGATAGATTAAATAAAAACAATATCTTTGAATTACAGCATGGTCTTTGACCATATAACCACTTTCCTCCCTCCCATTCTTCATTTCCCCTTATTATCCACTCCTTTTTTAAAAAAATTATTAGATATATTTCTTTACTTACATTTCAAAGGTTATTCCCTTACCCAGTTTCCTGTCCATAAGCCCCCATTCCCTCCCCCTCCCCCTCACCTGTACGGGTATTCCCCATATACATCCCCTTTTGCTCCCTCCCAATATCCCTGCACTGGGGGTCCAACCTTGGCAGGACCAAGGGCTTCCCCTTCCACTGGTGCCCCAACAAGGCTATTCTCTGCTACCTATGCAGTTGGAGCCCTGGGTCAGTCCATGTATAGACTTTCGATAGTGGTTTAGTCCCTGGAAGCTCTGGTTGGTTGGCATTGTTGTTCTTATGGGGTTGCAAGCTCATTAACTCTTTCAATACTTCCTCTCTTTTCCCCCAAGGGGGTCCTCTTCTCAGTTCAGTTTTTTGCTCCTAGCATTGACCTCTATATTGGACATGCTCTGGATGTGTCTCTCAGGAGAGATCTATATCGGGTCCCTTTCAGCATGCATCTTTTAGCTTCATCAATCTTATCGAGTTTTAGTGGCAGTATATATATGAGCCACATGTGGGGCAGGCTCTGAATGGCCATTTTTTGAGTCGCTGCTCTAATCTTTGCTTCCATATCCCCTCCTATGGATATTTTTCCCCTTTTAAAAAGGAGTGGGAGCATCTGCATTTTGGTCATCCTTCTTCTTGAGCTTCCTGTGTTCTGTGAATTGCATCTTGGGTAATTCCAGCTTTTGGGCTAATATCCATTTATCAATGATGCATACCAAGTGTGTTTTTCTGTGATAGAGTAACCTCACTCAGGATGATATTTTCTAGTTTATTCCATTTGCCTTTGAATTTCAAGAGTCATTGTTTTTGATAGCTGAGTAGTACTCCATTGTGTAGATGTACCACATTTTTTTTTAATCCATTCCTCTGTTGAAGGGCATCCGGAATCTTTCCAGCTTCTGGCTATTATAAATAAGACTGCTATGAACATGGAGCATGTGTCTTGTTGTATGTTGGAGTATCCTTTGGGTAGTATCCTTCCCATCTGTTTTTTTTTCCCTCATTTCACATCATAAATGGATTCATTCCTTTACTATCGAGGAACATTTTGGGCACCACTGAAAGAGACTATTTAATAATTTTTCTGATTCTGTCGTGTTCCACTTTGTATTATGACATTGAGTATTCCCTAGTAAATGGTATAATTTTTGTTAACTTTATTTATGGTAGAGGTAGGCTCCTTTTATATGCCTACTTTTCTTTGTCTAGCTGTCTATGAGTGGAAGCCAAGGCAAGTTCAGAATTTTGGCTACTGTGAACAGTACCACAATAAGAATGCCTGCTCACATATCTCTGTGGTGTGTTGACTCAGTGTCCCATGGGTATGTATGCAGAAGTAGCAGATCTGGGTATTAATCTAAGTCTATTTTGCCTTTATTGGAGAACTTACATATTGGTGGGACAAGCTTACATTCTGACTAGCTGTGTGCCAATTTAGCCCTTTCTACATCCTTGCAAGCATTCATTATTTTTTGTTGTTGTTTTGTTTTGTTTTCTGTTTTTTTTTTTAAGTTGACATTTAATGACACTATTTTTTGCTGGAAAACTCATTGTAGTTAGAATTTGTATTTCATGATGAATAAAAATAATGGAAATTATTGTACATTTAATGGCCATCTTTGTGCTTCATTTTTTGGGAAACTATATGTTTGTTTCATTAACACATTTACTGATTTGGCTTAATTGCTTGAATATTTGTGATTAAGATTTTTGAATAATTAAAATATCGTAAATAATAATCCTGTCAGGTTATCGGCAGCAAAGTTATTTCCTGTCCCATTCCTTGTCTCTTCCCTCTGTTTATCCTTGTCTTTTTCTAAGCTGAATTCTTTATGTATCATTCAGTCCTCCTTATCAACCCAGCATTATTTTCTCAGCTACTGGAGTTATTTTAAGAAAGTACACACTTAAGTTCTGTTTCTTAAAATGTGTCCTCAATTTTTTTCTTTCCCCATAAGGAAAGAAATCATTTAATGAATTTCAAGTCTTCTACTACGATCTTTGATGCACTTAAAGTTGACTTTTGCCCATAGTGAAGGATAAGTGTCTAGTTAGTCTTATTCTTCTATGTGATATTGTTCAAGTTTCCCAGTACTGCTGAAGAAACTGCCCTTTTGCTCTACATATGGTCTGGTATTGCTCTCTTAGATCACAGGTCTATAGCACTATTAATGTAATTCTCCTTTTTTATTATTTTTTTGGTACATAAGCCAGTTTTATGACAGTTTCAGGATATTATATCATTAATACTTGATTGTATCATGCATTTGTATGGCGCCTCCAGGCTTAATGTCTAGCTCATGATTGGATGGGCTACCTGAGGCCTTAGGTAGGTATATGAATTTTTAGAGATTTTTAAAATTTTTATTTTTGTAATGAACGTTACTGAAATTTGACAATAATTATACTGAATCTGTAGACCTCCTTTTTTTTCTTTTTTCTTTTTTTCAGAGCTGGGGACCGAACCCAGGGTCTTGCGCTCCCTAGGCAAGTGCTCTACCGCTGAGCTAAATCCCCAACCCCTACTGGACCTCCTTTTTAATGTAGTCATTTCACCCATATTTATTGTGGGGACCCAAGAGGAGAAGAAGCCATGCCCTCCTTTAATTTCTCTTTCAATCCTTGTACTGTTTTAAAAATTTCATAGATTTATTCCAAGTTATCCAGCTTTAGTTCAATTCTGAATGAGATTCCTTTTGCAATGTGTATGTTTTAAGTATTTAAGTAAGCTACTTCTTTTTGTATTTCGATCTTGTATCCTGCTTGGTATGTTTGTTTTAAAAGAAATCATATTATTTTATGTGTGTAAGAAGTTCAAGACTTTTATTTTTGAAATAGTATTACTATACTCTTAATTATCATTAGTTAGTATTTTAATTCTTTTTATTATTTTGCTCTTATGTTATTGTGAAAAACTAGGATTCTTTCAGGGCAAGAAACAGACAATTGACTTAACTAGGTTTCCCACAATACTACAGAAAGACTAGGTACCCATAACATCTTACTTTATTAAATATAGTTTTGAGTACCACAAAATATACTTAGGAAAAGATCCAAAGACATGCTGCAGTTCACCTGAATGGAGGCAGAAATGCCAAACATATACAACATCTATAAAAGCTAGTTATACAGAATACTGGTGTTCTCATGTGGGGGTTAGGAAAAGACAAGAAAATACAATTTTTAATGGTATTTAAAACAAATGTGAGTATTTAAAATGTGGGAAGTCTATGGTAGGACTGGTTGAAAAGACCTTGTGTGGACATAAGTGAGAGAGGAATTTTACACATGTTAGTTCAATACTTAGGAGATAAGCTACTGGCTTGAAATGTCTGCAAAACCCTGCTGAAGACAGGAAAAACCCATGTCTAAGTGTCAATGACATAGAAATAGGTACGACATTATTATTGATTTTAAAGGACAAGAAAAAACTATATATTTTTTTCAATATAAATATATGGAAGAGAATAGAGGTCTTTTTAACTTAAAAATGTGGTGGGGAATGTTTAAGTGTTAAATTGACATTGGTTTAAAGCTATGCAGTCTGCTGGATATACTGTAAAGTATCAGGCAAATTTTCTGTGGTTTTATTTATTTGTTTGTTTTCATTTTTGTCTCTGTCTTTATTCTCTTATGTTTAATAGGTAAAATGTCATATCATTAGGTTTCAGTGGAGCAATATATAAAATACCTTCTATTGTATATTGCACAAAGTAAACTCTTACTATAAAAAAGAAAGAGATATTAAGAAGCTGTGGATGAAAATGAAGCAATATTTTAGCTACAAGAAATAAACACCAGGGGATAAAATATATATTAATATTAAATACATCTGCAGTGTTTGATGCAAGATAGTCAGATCAGTAACTTTACATTACTGTTTAGTGATAACACTCTAATGGCCCCATTTAGAGTGAGATGCAGTGCCTTCCAATGTACACAGCGCTACTATTAAAGAAATATGTGGGAAGAAGCAGAGGGGAGGGTTACTGTTGAAAATGACACAATAGTTGGCATCAATGATTTTATTTATTTATTCTTTTATTGTATATTTTCTTTATTTACATTTCAAATGTTATCCCCTTCCTGGCTTTCCCTCAAGAAAGCCCTTATCCCAAGCCCCCTCTTCCTGCTTCTATGAGCCTGCTTCCCCACCCACCCACCCACTCCTTCCTGCCTCCTGTCTCCCTGCCTCCCTAGCCTGGCATTCCCCTTCACTGGGGCATTGAACCATCACAGGGCCAAAACCTCGCCTCCCACTGATATCTTACAAGGACATCCTCTGCTACATACGCTGTTTGAGCCATGGATCCCTCCATGTGTACTCTTTGGTTGGTAGTTTCAACCCTGTAAGCTCTGGGGGATATTTTGTTCTTCCTATGGGGTTGCAAACCCCTTTCAGCTCTTTCAGTTCTTTCTCTAACTTCTTCATTCTCTGTCTCCCACTCTGTCTCTGTCTCTCTGTCTCTCTCTGTACAACAAACCTTTGTAAGAATGGTTACAAATCACTAGTTTTCCTTGGGGGCCTATACTTTGGTCTTGGTCAGCACACGATTCCCCAAATGTCTTAATGTATTTGAAATGTAGTCTTCATGAAGAAACTGATAACCACAAGTAATCTTGAGTCACCATAGTCCTAAATATAATAATATACTTCACCACATTTTAATGGAATTTTAAACCACTGCATATGATAGGTTAGATGCCAAATTTGGCCTTTCTAAACATTTTGGTCCTTAACATTCCAAATGGAATCAGTGAAGATGTTATATAATTTATGAATTTAAAATAAGATTAACACTTAGCTCAAGAGTAACACTGGAGTAGGTGCTACTCCACTTTGGTCAAAGTTTTGCAATGTATCTCTTTTATACTATTCAGAGACAGTATAAGTATGATCTTGTTAGCTAAAGTGACACTTCCTTAATTAAAATGTGATTTGACTTTGTCTTTGGCATCAGAAATCTCATACCTGGAAGCAGATTTCTTGAAAGGGGCATAAGGATGAATACATTTAAACTATTTGTAACAGGTTAACACAGTGTATCGCTACATACAGGATGCCTCCAGGCTGACACCTAAGGAAGGAGGGGCTAATTAGACAGTGATATCAAGTACGTGGGAAGATTAACACTCAAAAATCTGCACATTTTATTAACCATTTAAAAGATGAAAACGTGCTTCTAGATTAACAGAGGATGAAGTAGATAAAATATTCACTTACAAAAAATGTAAAAATAAAATAACACATTTTAACAAATATTTCAGCCTTTTCTTACTCATGGAGGTAGAGGGTGCCCAGTGTATTATCTCTAAAACATATACTCAGCCCTGTCTTAGACACAAAATTGAATGGCACCCTCTTTTTCTCTCTCTGCTTTTCCTTACTTTTTGTTATATTTTTGCTGTGTATGATTGGCTTCTAAAGCCACACCTGGCACCTTATTACACAAACTGGGTCTTCCATGCTGTATATTGAAGACCTTTAGTTTAAGAGCAAGGGTGAAATGGTCAGGTCTCCTCTTACTTTCAACATGATAAATGAAGGCTTTGTTGTGTATATTTTAGGTTGTCTATGATATTACTTTCTAGTGTTTTTTCTTCTATTTCCGTTAGGAAAAGAGAGAGACTTTTCAATATCCTTTGCTGAGCATTGTGGGACACTCATTCATGAGATGGAGCAGCTCTTCTCAATGTGGTCTTTTGGGAGACATAAAGCTTACCAATACAATAAAAAGATATCATGAAGTTCTCTTTCTCACTTCAGATGTCTGGGAATTTCAAGGAACAGTTGTTTTAATCCAAGCACAATGCCAACTAGAACATCAACACAAAGTAGTTCTTTTTCATTTTCGTTCAAACTTGTCCTCATTCCCCATTTTTTAAAAACTGAACTGAGTGAAAAAGTTATTTCCTTTCCAAGTGTTTCTTCATTGTAGTATGTGTAAATTATAGTTTGCAGCAATATTGTACCTCACAGTGTGATGGTGAGAAAGCTCATGAAATCATACATCCATACACTCAATACAGAAATAATGTATTGGTTCCTACTATGGTTTGTATCTTACCTATGTCTACATCTATGCCTATGTATATGGCCACATATATGTCTATGTCTATGTATGTCTATGTCCTCTATGTCTTTCATATATCTGTTGATCTATCTAATCATCTATCTATCTATCTATCTATCTATCTATCTATCTATCATCTATCTATCTATCTATCTATCTATCTATCTATCTATCTATCTATCTGTATCATCCATCTCTATATATATCTAAAGATGATATAGATAGATAGATATCATCTGTCTATCATCCATCTTTTTATATTGTTAAATACTAGTATCTAGGTATGATCTAAGGCTGTGTGTCTCCTACAGCAACTATGAATATAACTGGTCTAGGTGGTGTCCTGGATTTTTTTAGAGCAGAAGGAGTATTGTAGATAATTATAATGTTTACGGTAATTTGTGAATCATTATGTTAGCTCTTAGCAGATGCCCACTATTAGTTCTTCCTCCTTCCAGGTGTAGCTTGAGGAAAAAGTGGTGCTTTGTCACCATGGGCTATTTTTGAGTCTTTAAATGGATATTAAATATTAGTATATATGCTACATAAAGAAAAAAGTTTTATTTGTTTCTAAGGGTGAATAAATTTGTAAAGGTACAGTCAGACATTGCATAGTTTACACATCTAATAATCATTTTCTACCATGAAAGTTTGGAGGAGCAAACCATGAATGTAACAGTCACAGGCAGTTCAAGAGCTGACTTTGCACAATGTCAACAAGTAAAAAGATGTGCTGAAGCATTTACTAATGATTTGCAAGTCAGCAAGGGCTGCCAGCAGCTGCTTTATAGGTAGAGGGAAATTGCACATCGTTTTTACCCTCTGGATATATTTTCTAATTCATTTCCTGTTGCAAATGTGAAACTCCACAGTAGATTTACAAAAATGTTGTATTTTATATTACGAATATAAAACTGATATGGATTAACTGAGAAAGGAATCATGGATTCACTTGGTTATGGTGGATAATCAATAAGAGCTCTGGGAAAAATAGAGGATCTACCCCTTCCATAGGGGTTAATGATTATTAAAAGTTTCGAGAGAACAGATGCCACTTTCCACTTTTTGAAATTTTGTATTTGTGAGATGGTTAGATAAAAAGGGAGTTCAAAGGGAAAAAAACAGGATAACAGGAGATCAGAGGATCAGAGGGAATGAATAAAATCTCAAATATATATATATATATATATATATATGAATCTTTCAAAATAAAGAGAAACACAAAATTTTAATAAAAGTAATTTCCAAGTGAAAAAATGAAACCAAAGGTAGATGGCAGATAACGAGGTTATCTTATGTAATCTCATTACTCTAACTTAGTAATTCTTACAATGGTATCATTACCATTCTAAAGATATAAGAAAATCTAGAAAACAATCCTACAAGATCAGGTGTGAACTTTACAGAGGTTTTACTGTGTGATGTTTACCTCCTGATGGATTGCATTGGATGCCAAGGCTTCATTTCTAAAATCTATATTTCTTTAAATTGGAGGAAAAATTTAATTTATTTGGAGCTAAAGAAAGAACTCTAAATGTAAGTGAACATGGCGTCTATACTTGAAAATATCACAACAGAGGAGATCAGAACAAATCTGATCACAACTCCCAAGTGAAATGGGGATACAGAAAATTAGTGGGAAGGTGCGTTATATGCTGTGGTATGAAGGACTATGTTTGTCCATTGTCTTTCCTCAGAGCAGCTTTAGAGTCTCTGATAATCTTAACAACCCCAGCATTATGCCCACTGCTGCCATCAGTGAATCAGATGGCTCACAATGTCTGGACACACTCTACTATGAAAACTGAACTTCAAAAATGGTATTACCAGACTTTTGAGAAATGTGTTCCTTAGCTGAAAGGAAAGTAGCAAGGTTTACACTTCCAAGAACAGAAAATGGATGAATAATTACAAGTTGCTTAAGGTAAACTCTGAAGGATGAGTTCAGTGTTAGACAGGAAGAATAATGTTTAGGTTGGTTATATGCACAAAAGTTTTAAGTATCTTGTTTATTAGAGGAAAACATTCATTTTTCTAGGAGTTATATAATATCTTCCAATTTTTATATCATTGCGTATTTACACTTATTCATTTTACTTTATTTTCCAAGCTTATTTTGAAGTAATAGAAATCAAGTTTTTTAAAAAATAGTGAATGAAGGTATAACTGTGTTAGTCATCGAAATTGGTAAATCAGTGACTAGGAAGAACACACAGTGGGATAAATACTTGCCATGTAAGAAGCCTAGTCTAGTTTCTCAGCCTTGTGTCCTAATGGTATTAATGTGCAGGACTGTATCACTAGTGTTAGGTGGAATAGAGCAAGGGTTGGAAGGGAGCCATGGGAGAAAGGAAGAGAGGAGAGAGGGGAGTAGGGAGAGAGGGGAAGAGGGAGAGAGTAGACGGAGAGAGGAGAGAGAGAGAGAGAGAGAGAGAGAGAGAGAGAGAGAGAGAGAGAGAGAGAGATTCTAAGGGACTTGCTGAACACCAGTCAAGCCAAGGCAGTTAACTCCAGCCTCTCTAAGGACAGTGTTTAAATAAGAAAGGGTCTTCTGAAATTTTCTTTAATTCATGTTGGCCTGTCTATTGTCATAGTCTTTGCAGGTCTTGGGATGAGAGTGGTGGGAGCAAAATCCTTTTCCTATCTAAAAAGATCCTGTCATGTAGCAGGTTTCCTGGTTCTCAGGTTCTTTATAATATTTCACCCCCTCTTCTTTAATGATCTGCGAGCCTTAGGTATATTAGGCGTTAAGGTTTTGTTATAGATGCCCTGTTTGTTGTCGAATACCCCATGGCCATGTATTGACTACATTTATTGATCGTGATTATCTCTAATATTCTCTAACTCCTGTATAGGAGCTTATTTGACAAGATGAAAAGCTGATCATGGAGGGAGATCCATTTTATTCTATTTTTTTTTATTTTGGTCAAGGACACGAATCCTGTCCTAAATGGTCATCCCCAAACACATGAAATAAAACTAATTTGACTTTTTGACTCTCTCTCTCTCTTTATGTATATGTGCACATGTACATATGCATGTACATGCACACACACACACACATATATATGAATATATACATGAAGATATCTTCATGAATTTAAAATGGTTTGGTTTGTGGTATATGTGAGGAGTTCGAATTAGGGAATATTGTAGAAATTTTTAACCCAAACATGGGGTTTTCACCCCACCTTGATTGTTTAGTTTCTAGATAAAAGACATGCACAACCCTTATATTTACAATAATTCTTAAACACAAAAGCTGAGCAGATATCTACCTTCTAAGCTATTAGAATCTATTTTCTTGTAGATAACCCCAACTTATTACTATTTTATTATGTTTATCTGGGCTGATCTTAATTGCAATTTGCCAGCCCTCTGGACCATGTTTTTCCAGTTGTCCTAACCCATGGTGGCTTCTGCTTCCGCCTCCATCTTCTCCATGCAGTTCTCCTCTGAACCCAGTCTGGGAAACCTAAACTCCACCTATGTCTCCTCTGCCAAGCTTTTGGCTGTTGGCATCTTTATTTACCAATCAGAAATAACTGGGGGCAGGGTCACTGTGATCTATGTGCAGACTCCAGGTCTTGGGGTCCTACACTTAGCACTGCAATGCACAGTAAAAGACAAGAGTTCGTACAATTGTCGTTTTTAAACAAGTTTGTTCAGATAAAGTTTTATTTGCCATGTTAAGGTCATTTCCGATAAATCTGATAATTCCTTAGAATAAATTTAGCTGGTATTTGAGTGAAAAACTATAATGTTTTCATCCTTTCTAAACATTCCCCCAATTTATTGTCTAGACAATCTTTTTCTATAGGGTAGGCAATGGCTTTATATATGACAATTGAGCGCTTGAAAAGTATTCAGTGTGATTAAAATGTGTTAGAATATAAAATGTAAATCAATGGCCAGATTTGTGCATATTTTGAACAGTCATGGTTCAAAGTGCAGTGTCAACAGTACAATAAAATAAAAACTAAAAGGCATTACATTTTGATATCTTAGTATAAAAAATAGAAAGTATACCATTGCTATGATTTTTGTGTTGATTATATTTCAAGATAATAATATTGTGAGTATGTTGAACAAAAATGTAACACTAGAATTGGGTTTCATTTCCTTTTACAATTTCAGTTTTCTTACCAAAATACTTTGAATTGAATCCATGTTTTATGTGTGTATGTACATAAGAATATTAACTTACATAATTCAAAAATGTTGAAATGTAGAAATCAGTTTGTTTCATCAAATTACTTAAAAGTAATAATAAACTAAATCATCCTTTGAATATTTTGAGGCAATGAGTCATCATCAATTTAAATAAGAATAACCTTTCTTATTTATAAAGAAGACCCATATAAGGAAAAGTGTTTCAATATAATATATATGCTTAAAATTGTTTTTTAAATCAAAATGTTTGGATCAAACAATTGTTTTAAAGCAAACTGTTTGGATGAAGCAATTCTGGGAAATATCACATATGAAAATATAGTTCAGGCAAGAGTATCTTGAAGTAATGGTCCCGTTATGCACAGGGTCAGATGAGGCAGGCAAAATGCTCTAAGAGCAGGTACTGGCAGTGTGCCTGGAACACTCTGCTTTCAAATGCTCAGCGTGAGAAAAGTTTTTAGCAGAATCATATGGGATAATTGGCGATGAAAAATACATATGTCAAATCACTCTAAAGTTTTTAAATTATTGTATTGGACACACATTTAGCCAGGACCACTAAGGAGACCAAGTATGGCATGTACAGAATTGTTTCTTAGTTTTGGGTGTGTTTTTCCCTCTAACTTGACAAAACCTAAAGTCATCTTGGAAAAGTAACTTGAATTAAGAAAATACCTCCATTAGATTAAACAATAGATATATCATTCAGGTATTTTCTTGGTTAATGATTGATATAGGTTCTAGCCCACTGTGGGCACTGCTATTCCTAGACAGTGGGTCCTGAGTAATGTTAAAAAAAATAGCAGGATGAGGCAACTCTGGGGAGCAAGAAAGTAAACAGTAGTTGCACAAAGCCTCTGATTCAATTCCTGCTTGCAGATTCCTACCTTAAGTTCATGCCCCAACTTTCATTCATGGTTGGATATGATCAGGGCATGTAGGATAAAAATAAGCCCTACCTGCTTCTGTTCATGTTCTTCATCATAGTAATAAAAAATTAAGATGATGTGAAATCATTTGTCATGCCAGATACCAGTCATTACAGTATTTTAGATGTGATAATCTTGTTCTGTCATAGAGAATACAGTATATCCGGCTGTGAGTATACATTAATGGTAGAGTGATTGCCCTTGCTACTATAACCAGTACCACACAAAAAAGAAAAAAGAAAAGAAAAATCAAACTACAAAACGACTATATGTAAAATGAACCATCTTGACTATCTCTACAGAAGAAAATTGGACCAGCAACCAATTTTCACCTTTTACCTGTATGAAATAGCACAAACCCAAAATAATTTCTCAGTAAAAAATTAATTAAGAAATATAGAATAATAATTTTAAAGTCAGTAGAAAGGCAGTTAAAAACATTGGTTCCTGAGAGGCTGTAGGGTACATAGATAAGATTTTATTAATTTTCGTTGGTTCCCTGACAGAGTTCCAGAACTTTGGAACAGTGCAGAGAGAGTCAAGAGACCAGCAAGGGCATGATACTGAGGAACTCAGAGAATGAAGTCTAAGGAAAGCAAACTGACTTGAATTTCCAGGAGTGAGTTTTAGAGAGAAACTCAACACAGAGAAACATGGGGTTAAACCTCAATCCATGGTTTGAATGATGCATATTTGTGAATAAGTTTGTGGAGACGAATTTCCAGAATGCTGACATGCAATAACATGTAGCCTTTGTACAGGGCTAGATTCTGTCCATCCATCCAATAGGATAAAATCATCATTTATCTTTTCTTCTTGGGAAGAGTACCCAAAAACTTCTTGTCTGGATGTTGCTGAACAATTAGTTCTATTTGTGCCTTTCTTCAAACAAAGTACGAGTCAAAAGCATCAACTCATTAGTTATTAGATTAGTTATTTATAATATTAAACAAAGATAGGAGTGTTCCAATGAGTGAATGTACCAAGTACTCCATTATTATGTAAATTCCTCTAAAATATTGAACATTCAAAAGTCATTATTTGCTAATAATGTATAGTATATATAAAACTGAAATACACAATGTATATAGCATAATAGTGAGTGGAGTTGTAGATAAATATTATTTGTAGCCTCTTAAACCACATGAAAAGTAGCATAACATTCCTTGAATGTAGAATGTGATAAATTAATTACTTATGACCAATACTGTAAAACCTAATACAACTGCAAAGATCATATAGAGATTTGTAGTAAGCAAGATTGTGAAGATGAGACAGAATGATAAAGACTACTAAGTTAGCCATACGTAGAACAGAAAGGGAAAAAGGGAGAGCAAAGAACAGTAGAATACAACAGAAAAATAACATAACATACAAAACCTAATTCTGGGCAATCACACTGAATTTAGTCTCAATGCAGAGAGGAAAGAGCAGAGACTGCCATGGTTGCTTAAAAAACATTCAGTCTGTTGCCTAAAGAAACTTGCTTTGGAAAAAGAAAGATAAGGCAAAGAGAAAGTCAAAAAATTGTATTTTAATGAAATAAAATAAAAAATATTTTTAAAAGATGAACATACAAACAGCTGAATGTAAAATATGTAAAAGGAAATTATGTTGATCATACAAGCAGTTAGATAAATGAGGAAAAGGGAGAGAACACATTATATGATGTGACAATAGAATATAGGAAGAGTACAACAGAAGTGAAAGGAAAAACAGTAGAGTATTATGAATAATTCTGTGCTAATAGTTCCTAATAACCAATGTGAAATGAAGAAAATTATGAAAGAAAGAATAAAGAAAATTATGAATGAAAAATTTAATTTATTTAACTTTACTGAATGATTATTTTAGGAAGAAATGGGTACCAATTCTCTGTAAGAGCTTCACAACCAACTTAGAGTGGAGAACACAGTTTATTTTATGAAGCCAAGAAATACCTACCAGAACAGGAAATGATAGTTTAATATGCCTCATGAATATAGACAGAGAAAAACAAGATTTTTTTTTCTGAGATGGGGGATACATAATGGCCAAGTAGGATATATCCTAGGAATACAAGATTGATTTAACCTTTAAACTTGTCAGATAATTTATTGTGTTAGCATGGTAGATACATTACAAATGGTCTGATTTTAAAACAAAACAAAACAACAACAACAAAAACATTTGAGGAAATTCGGCAATTCCAAATGAGAAAAACTCTTAGCTTGCAGTGGACGTACATGGAAATCTTCGAATAATGAAGAATAACCCTTGATATGTGCCAAGCAGCATTACAATAAAATAGTAAAGCCTACCTAAGCTTCCTTAATGTGAACCAATAGCAGTCACTTTCTTTCCTAGTACTTCTTGATGCCTATTAGAGATATTTGCCAGTGCAAATATGGGGCAGTTATATAACTCATCTTATAAATAGAAGACAATAAGCAAACACAACTATTTATATAGATAATTAGATAGATACAAAGTTATGCCAGAACTACAAATACTAATGTTCAAGATGAATGATTGACAAAATAAACTATATTTCTCAAAACAGCATCTAGCAGTAATAAATCTACTATTTATTAGAGAACCAAAAGTATATTGAATAAATATTATAGAAGATAAGAAAATGTAATATATTCTAAAGGAAGTTAAAATTACCACTATAATAAAAGTATGTAATATCTCTACTATTAGCATAGTTGTTCTGTTCTCTTGATTTATAGTTTTAAAGCAATGATAGCCAATATATCAAGAAATATTTTTGTTGGAAATTAGTGAAAAGAATCATATGGAAATAATATGAAAAAGTCACATAAAGATGGAATAATAAAAATATTGTTATCAGTTTTTATAGTAATTATTTTATTTATTTATGTTTCAAATATTGTTCCCTTTACTGGTACCCCCTCCACAAGCATGCCACCTTATCCTTCTTCCCCTTTGCCTTTCTGAGGGTGCTCCCTCATCCACTCATTCCCACCATACCCTTCTAGCATCCCTCGTTTAGCATCAAGCCTCCACAGCACCAAGAGCATCCCCTCCTACAGATGGCAGACGAGGCAATCCTCTGCTACTCATTTAGCACAGCCCATGGATCAGTCCATGTATACCTTTGGTTTGTGGTTTAGTCCATGGGAGATATGAGGAGTCCAGTTGTTATTTTTGTTCTTCCTATGGGGTTGCAATACCATTCAACTTCTTCAGTTCTTTCCCTAACTCTTCCCCATAGGGGTCTCCAGGCTCAGTGCAATGGGTGGCTGTAAGTATTTGCATCTGTCTCAGTCAGATGCTCATAGAGCCTCTCAGAGGACATCCATGCCGACTCCTATCTGCAAGCACATATTGACATCAGCAATGGTGTTGAGGTTTGCTCTCTATGTATGAGATGAATCCTAAGTTGAAGAACTCTCTAATGGCTTTACCGTCAGACTCTGCTCCATTTTTTGTCCCTGCATTTCCTTTAGACAGGAACAATCTGGGTCAAAAAGTTTGAGATGGGTGGGTAGCCCCACCCCACAACTGGGAACCATGTCTATTTATTGGTGGTAGCCTCTTCAGGTTCTGTCTCCCACTTGTCTTAGGGTTTTACGGCTAGGAACAGACACTGTGACCAAGGCAAGTGTTATAAAGGACAACATTTAACTGGGGCTGGCTTACAGGTTCAGAGGTTCAGTCCATTATCAGGCAGGCATGGTACAGGCAGAACTGAGAGTTCTACATCTTCCTCTGGAGGCTGCTAGTGTAAGACTGACTTCCAGGCAGCTATGGTGAGGGTTTTAAGTCCAAGTGGATCGAGGAATTCAACATAAACCATATTCACTGAATCTCATAAAGAGAAAGTTGGAAATAGCCTCGAACACATTGACAGAGGGGGAAATTTCCTGAAAAGAACACTGATAGCTCAGGTGCTAAGATCAACAATTGACAAATGGTACCTCATGATACCGTAAAGCTTTGGTAAAGGACACTGTCAATAGGACAAAATGGCAATCTATGTATTGGGAAAAGAGTTAACCCTACATCCAATAGAGGGCTAATATCCAAAACACATAAAGAACTCAAGAAGTTCTTTGACTCCAGAAAAACCATATAATCCAATTAAAAGATAGACTACTGAGTTAGACAGAGATTTCTCAGCTGAGGAATCTTGAATGGCCCAGAAGCACCTAAAGAAATGTTTAACATACTTAGTCATCAGGGAAATGCAAATCAAAATGATCATGAGATTCTGTCTTACACCAATCAGAATGACTAAGATCAAAAATTCAGGCAACAGCAAAAGCTGACCAGGATGTACAGAAAGAACACTCCTCAAATGCTGGTGAGATGGCAAACCAGTAAAACTACCTGGAAAGCAATCTGGCGGGGCTTCAGAAAAATTGAAAATAGTTCTACCTGAAGACCCAGCTATACAACTCCTGGGCTGTTTTAGATTTTTGCCTAAAGCTTGTATTATTTTAATTGGGTCCCCAAAATTGCATGAGACTACACCTAAGATATTGAGGGTCCCTGCCCCCAGTTAATTTTGTTTGGTAAATATTGTTACTGCCTGCCAATGGCTGGACAAGCAAACAGAGGCAGGACTTCAGAATTCCGAGGTAAGGAACATAGGGAGGAGGAAGAAGATATAGCTACCATGTCAGGAAAGAAGTAAAGACTAGGCCTGAGAGGTACAGAAGAGAGAGCATAACAATCATGTAAGTACCAGGAAGAGAGACTCCACCCCCACCCCAGCGTACCCCACCCCTATACAAACACACTAGGCCTAGGGTAGCAAAGACAAAATTTTAGTAAGTAATAATTCAGGACTATCAGAGAGGAGGTATTAGTAACATAGAGGTTTGTGGGTGGCCCAACCATTGAGTTATTTTAGGCTTATTAAAATATAGGACTGCATATATATCTTTTGTTTGGTAATCCAGAACTTTGGGACAGGTAATGGGAAACATGCTGCCACCTGGATGAGTTGAGTAGCTTTAATCGCCTACAACTACACTGGGCTTATAATCAAAAGATGTTCCATCATATCACAAGGACAGTTATCAGGTTTTAAGACAACAGACTGTTATAATTAATTCGGTGTTGTACTAGCACAAATAGAAAAGTTAAAAAAAAACACACTCCTGAAATAGGAAAACCCATGACATGTGGTTCCTCACTTTCAGCTCAGAGGCGAATATGATTATGAAGAAGCTGCTACTTTTCAAGACCCGATGAAAGTAAATGAGCTGAACCATCCATCATTCCATACAAAATACATTTGGTATGAATTAACAGACAGAATACAAATATAACATTGTAAAGATGGTAAAAGAAAGCACAGGTTAAAACTTTATTTCATTTATTAGTCAAACAAGTATGAATTTCAAGGCAAAATGAACCATAGAACAAAATCAGTAGAATTTCTGCTCTTTCACTGACAGAATTATGAAAAATAAAACGAAAACCAATGTTAGCGAAAAATAAGTGCAAATTATGTATTAATTAAACCAATATTATTGATTTTGACAAGTAATATGAAAAGGTGTGGGAGGAATAGACACTCACACGGGTGAAAGGGTGATAAAAATATACATCTCTTAATTTGTAATACATTTTGGAATTTTCTTAAAGTTCAAACACATGCACACCCATACACACACATGTACATACACATACAGATGTATATGTACATATTTCAATGGAAGTACCTATTTATATATTGGCTGTCATTAATTTAAAACTTTAAATCAGTTGAATTATAATGAGCATATTAATAGTTAATATATACCATATATTTTCATAATAAACATACTTTTTAATATTCCTTAGAAAAACTTAGATATTTCATATTCTATGAGGCTTACTCATCACACTATTTTTGATTCTCTGATAAATAATAGTTACAGATTTGCAACTGCTGGATGCCATTTTGAGAAGTAAAATTTATTCTGTCTATCTATCGCTGTCTCTATATTTCCATGAGTTGAATACTTATTCTTGATAAACTAAAAGTATCTCTATAAAAACACTTGCACACATTGTCTCTGTCAGCTTTATTTATAAGAGCAAAACAGGATGTAACTCAGATATTCAACAAGTGGACACATTAACAAAAATACTAATAAATAATAAATATGAAATAACTGTGAACTGAATTTATGAAAATTATATCTGTTGCAACATATAATTATTGTTGCAAAATATAATTAGATGAGTAAAATATAACACACAATACCACTACATAATTGTACTATATAGTGCTATACAATAAGTAAGAAAGCCTTCAAGACAAGAGTTTGTGGAAGTATCAAGAAGAGAAAGTTTCTGTAAAGAGACAAAAGTAAATAACTATTAAAAAATGATGGATATCAGTGATGTATTTAGTTGGTCATTTTCTAGATAATAGTGATATATATTGTCAAATACAATATAATTATTTCATGACCTAGAATTTTAATAACTCACAGAGATTCAAGTTTAATTAACATGATATAATATTGAACAGGCATTGGAAATTGTAGAAGAAACATTGAACTTAAAATTCAACCAGATTTTGTTTTGAGTCATTGTACAAGCAGTTTAATTTCCCCAGGTATGAGAATACTAAGTTAATTGGGGTATAGTTTCTCAAAAACTTTGTACACTCTCTATCCTATTACATTTGTTAAAATATAATAATATCATAGTCTTATGGGATATTGTAGACTGCATGGGTAAAGGGTATACTACACACTGTAAAATTCTAATGTTTTAATGTATTCTTCTCTCATTTATTATATCACAACTGTAGACTCTCCCTACATTCTTCCCCTTTTCCTGAGATGGACTCCTTCTCTGTTTTCCTTCAGAATATAGCAGGGCTCCCAGGGATGTCAACGGAAGAGTATAATACATTACAGTAAGACTAAGCACAGACCTTCATATCAAGGCTTTTCAAGGAAAAGGAGCACAAAAGCAGGAGAAAGTATCAGAGATAGCCCCTACTGCCACTATTAGGAGACCCACAAGAATTCCAGGCTACACAAAAAAGTAATAACAATGAAATGTTAACTGAATTCATCTGTTTGGGGGTATTTTCATAGATTATAGCAAATTCCGGCTAATATTTTCTTTATCACGATGTCTGCCTATAATTCTAAGTTGGAAGCTGCCATAAAATGTAGAGATTATCAGTGTTCCCAGAATATTTATAAACATCAGGTGATAATAATCAGTCATCAAAATCATAATAGAAACTACAATGTGTTATGCACTCTATCTTGGATAGGATCAAGATGAGGTAATACAAATCACTGGAATAAATTAATGGCAAGAGTCATGTACACTGGGGATTCTGATAGTAGTTCATTTTTAGGGGTACACAATAATTTTAGCCATTCTGTCTAGAGTTGTGAATTTGTGTACTTTATTCTTATGCTTATTATAAATCTTTGTATTACTGTGACTCAATGCTACTTGGACTAAATGCTATACAAGATTGGTACATTGTGGTACATATTCATTTCATTACAAAGCTTCCTGGGTATTTTTACAAATGTCAATGATCTACTGATAGAGAACATTGTGAAGGGAGTGGACAGCCCCAGCAAGAGTTAAGTTGACCTCCTTGAAGTTGCTCTGTTGTCTGCTGTGGATATACAAATTTACATTTTAAAAAATTTGTAATCATCATTTCATGTTGATTGTCTTGGATATTTGGTTTGGGAATGAATGTCTACTAATGTCAGACACTGTTAATTTCCTTATGGTGTTTCATATGTTACTCGAACATATGAACAAGAGAAAGCACCCATTCTGAAAGTGGCCAAAAGATCTAATGTTGGTGATATACAACATTTGATGCAGAAGATTAAAAGTTTAATAAAGGAATGATTAACCTCTGACAGGAAAGACAAGTAAAACATTGCAGGAAAATAAGAGGGAGAACAGTAGAGAGGCAATAGAAGATCATGTGCTCAGGAAACAAGGAAAGTAAGTCTTGGAATCTGAGATGGAATAGACAAATGTCATATATGAGAAAGTCCTCCACAAGTAAGACTGTGCCCATTTTCTTGTATTAGGGAAAAGGCATGTGTTTGAGCTGTGTGTTGCTGAGGCCTGCAAAATTAACGGGGTAGTTGACTCCAAGCCAATAACAAGTAGTCTCGTCATTGGTTGGTATCAGGCTGGTGAGAAATGAGCCAGAGAAGGGGAGGTTAGTAATATCGTGGGGCAGATTGGAGAAAATAAGGAGTTTGTACAACTACAAATATGACACTTCATTCACAGAAAAATATTCCAAGTGCTTGATTTTTTTAAAGGGACTTTTTGGTAGAAAAAATGTGAAAACTGAAACATGTTTAATCTTAGGAATTATAAAACATGATGTCAACCAGGCTGCTGTATAAAAGAGGTAGTAGTAGAATTTCTGTGCCTTTTGTTACTAAGTTCATAATTGAACAGAGTTAAGCAGGGGATGAAGCTGATATTGGAAATACCAAAATGTTGGAAAGTGATAAACTCTGGGCTTGGGGCAGAAACACAAAAGAAAAATACTGGTTAGGAGTTCTGTGGCTAGGCATCACAGACTGTACCTGGGGAACCTGCCATATCTATCAAGAGTTCTGCTTTTAGTTAAGATAGTGACAATTTCACATATTAAATATTTAATATTTGCGCAATGCATGAATATATCTATTATCAGAATAGAATAGGACCCAAACAATAGTGTTTTTTTAATGTACATTCATTTAATGTTGACCTTAGTTTAAATGCAGTCTCTTTGTATCTTTGATACTTGTCAACTGCTTTGGGTGATCCAGATTTTGTGTCACTGAGTAAGAGACATCAAAGAATAAGATTTATAATCAGGTCAAGTTATAATATTTACTATATTCTTAAATCTGGGCAACTGTGACCATGGATTTAATTTCTTCTAAAGATCATCTTGTGAAGGTAATAATCCATGTAGGCTGTTATTTCACTATCGTCTATACCTAAATATGATGAGTTTTGCTTTATACCCTTTGCTAGAAGAATGAGCAAAGGGAATCTCCTCTTGGGTACACTAGCTGTAAGTGGCCATAGGTCAATGACCTATCAATGTTTGTTCTCATATGAGATGTGAGTGGTCTTGGCATTAGGAGCTCTATTTAGTTTGTGAGAGAGTGAATAATGTGCAGTAAAATAGATTGTATGGCTGTCTAACTCACTTGTACACCAGTATCCAGTACCATGATTCCCTGAGAAATCAGTGCAAATTTCTCAAAGCTGGGAATTTCTAGAATTTAACAACCCTTTGCTTAGCCCTCCAGAGGTCTGACCTGGATGTCCCAGAGCTGTTTCATTTGAGTGTGGCAAATATCCAGCATCTTCTAGTGTAGGAACACAAAGGACCATTTTATTCCTCGAATCCAGCATCAGTTCTCAGGGCTGTTATACTCCAGAATGAGAGCTAAATGCAAAGCATCTCACTTTCTAATCTGCTGCCCATACTCCCTTGTTCTTCCTTATCCTGAGAGTTTGATTTAATGGAATTCTCACATTCAAATCCATCCCAAATCTATTTTTCATGGAATTTAGAGCTAAAGAGCAATTTCTATACATATATGAAACTACGAGGACGTGAGCAGAGCATCAAACTTCCTTCAGATGCTTTGTGAGGATTCTGAGAAAGAAGATAGTGGTGAGCAAGTCTCAGAGGTGTTGATTAAGGATGGCTGATGCTTCATGATGTCTTAGCATAGAAATAAGGTTTTTCTTTGTGTATTTTATGATGCGTTTACATGTTGTTCTGCAATATTGAAAATGATGCCTAAACCAGGAAAGGAATATTTGATGCAGTAACAAAACTCTTCTATTAAGACAGTATCGCTGAAGTGAAGAATGCGGTGGGTACTTGAGTTTAGCCAAACCTGTCAATATGTAGCAGATGTGCTTATTCTGTTTCTTTGGTGTGTGGCTTATGCGATCCATTTATTTTTAGCCCTGTAACCTTTGCATAGGAATTAAAGATGGTTTTATGCATTCCTGTAACCTTTAATGAACCCCTGTGCTGTCATATTAGGGACTATACTAAACAAGTTAAAATTCTTTTTATCCTGAATTGAAAATATAATACGTAAAACATTTGCCTTAGGAAGGCAGTGGAAATAAATAAAAAAATGTAAAGGACACGTTGAGAATCACAGATGACATGTGATTCCACCAGAACACATGATGTAGCAAGCAGAATTTGAGTAGGGCTGAGAACAAAAATTGCATGAAAGTATTTCCTCTCCAACTCTTTAAAGAGTTAGCATTCCTATCTTAAGTATGAATTTCAAAACATTTGAATGTTGGAGAAAGCTTTTGCATCTCTCCTTAAACTCATATTTCATAAAAAGTGAAATATCCCAATTCTAATTTGCTTTATAATTTGTAAATATTAGTGCTTTCTATGAATATGAAGCGACACAGTCTTCTAGGCTGACTGGATAAATTTTCTACTTTCCCAGAAATGTAAACCATGACGTAATTAGCTGTATCAGTAGATTTTCGCTGCAGAAAAGGCATTGTGAAGGAAAGCTTTAAAAGCAGTGCCGTGTCGTGAGTCATCTCTGGAATTTTGGGGTAGGTGGTGTCCTGAGTGACTCTGAGCAGCTATTAGGTAATACAATATCAAGTTGGTGATAACTAGGAATTAGAAACAGTTACTCACACGTAGTGCAAAGCATTGTGTGGGTGTGTTGGAATCTAAAGCCAGATTCACAATTGCAGGGTTCTTGGGATTCATTCTTAGGAGATTCAAGCATGTTTAGTTTTTTAAATTTTTTTAAATACTTTTTTTATACACTCAGGATTTTATTCCCCTCCTGGTCCACCCTTCGACTGTTCCACATTTCATATGTCCTCCTTGCCCCATCTCCAGAGGATGTCCCAACCCCTCACGCCCACTTCACCAGACTTCTAAACTCCCTGGGGCCTCCAGTCTCTTGAGGGTTAGGTGCATCTTCTCTGACTGAACCCAGACCCGAGTCCTCTGCTGTATATGTGTTGGGGGCCTCATATCAGCTGGCGTGTGCTGCCTGGTTGGTGATCCAGTGTCTGGGAGATCTCAGGGATCCAGGTTAATTGAGACTGTTGGTCCTCCTACAGAGTGCCCCTCCTCCTCACATTCTTCCAGCTTTTCCCTAATTCAGCCACAGGGGTCAGCAGCTTCTGTCCATTGGTTGGGTGCAAATATTTGCATCTGATCTTTAAGCTGCTTGTTTCAGAGGACATATTTACTTTTACAACAGTCAAACTCTGACAGAGAAATTAAGATTGTTGATCCAAGGTACATTGCCGTTTGTTCATAAATTTAATAAAATCAAACTTTTAAGTCCAAGAATTATCCTGTTCTATGGTCTGGCTCTGCCTCCGTTTCCACAGTTTTGCCTAAAACAAGCCTTTAGGAGATCTGTTTTTTATTAGAACAGGGTTTCTCTCTCATTGCCAGTAATATCTTATATGAATTTTATTTTTTGTGTGTCTGCAGTGAAAGACAGCAAACTGTTCACACAATATGTGTCAGAAATTATTCTCTTGATCTACCTGTTTTGTCTCTGATAGATTTCTTTTTGAGGGATACTTGTCCCTGTGCAAATATCACGTATTGCATTAGCCCTTATTAATTTTAATCCTACTGTTTATACAATTATCTCTGTGTCAATCTTTCACATATATGCAATTGACTTTCTTTACTTAAGTGATTAGGATTAGTGATAAAGTTACTATTCTTTTTTTTTCTTTTACTTTCCAAAGTTATAGTCATTTTTTTAACTTTTGAAAACTTATTGCTTTTTTATTTTACTTTAAAATAATCTTGTGGTAGGATTTCTGTCAGAGCCATCAAATTAAACTTGAAAACCAAACTGAAATAAATCGAAATGTAATTAACATGATCTGTTCACTTAATCTTACATTAGATAAAATGAATATGAATTAAAATTACAAATATACCCATAAACACTGGAATTTCATTCAGAGAAAAACTGTGCTATAGAAACTCTTTTCTAAGGAACTAGCTATAAAGAGTAATAAACACAAAAATTGTCAGTGAAAATATGGATTTATCTCTGTTAAAATGTATATCCTTCTTGGGATCAGTTGTGTACTGTAGACTTTTAAAACAAGTACTCTGCAACTGAGAGATCTACCATTCTATTCTTAAGCACCCACATTTCAAATGTACCAAAATAAATTTCTGCATGTTTCAAGTGAAAAATACCTATACTCTTTAGAAATATAATAAAAGTATATCAATAAATCCTCAAATTAAAAATTCCATGTATTTTGCTAGTATCATTTACAAGAATTCTAAGACATTTAATGTGTCTGTAGATAAAAGTAGGACCTTTAGTCATTTTGTGTGCATATATTATAAATTACTCAGGTACTTATGAGTCAACCTAGTTATATGTTTTTTGCCTTTCTTAATAATCTGATTTAGGAAGGGTAATGACAGTTCAGTTTAGACACTGTGGTTTTTGTAAACTCTTCATGCTCTATGTTAAATAGTTAGCTGTACATATAAACTGTGGTCCATATAACAAAGTTCCATCCTTTGAGGGAAATAAACAAAAGGAAAATAAAGTAGAACCTAGTGAGCAAAACAACTTACAAATCACTGAAGGACTGAAACATCATGTTTGGTATTAAAATATAGACACTTCACTCCATTTTTCCTGTCATTTTAGTCCCCGTTTATGTTGTTTAATGTGTCTTCTTAAAAACTTGCCAGTAAGAGGAAGAAACATACAGAAACCATTTGAAGGCTAAGGTAAGAATTCTTTATGAAAGTTGGTAAGGAAAGTATGAGCCCCAGTAAATTACGAGGTAGATGTTTTTCTCCCTTATGACTGTAATTGGAAAGTCAATCTATTGTCTGTACAATTGAAAGGAATCCTGTGCAACTTTCAGGATAATGTTTGTAGTGCTATGTGAACCGCCTGTCTTCCTGTACTAATTGGGGTTTCAAGTGAATCTCTGCATTAGTGCTTCTGGCCCTGCTGCCATGATGCTTGCAATTTACTTGGTCTTCTTCTGCAGTTACTTGTCTTTCTTTTTTATTTTTTGTTGCTGCTGTACTGAGGAACCACTCCATTTTCTTCAGCGTCTTAGAGAAGTTCACTTTTGCTGTATTTCACATTTGTCAGCTGGCAGTGCATTTGAATCTAGGATGGTACTTAGAATTCGGAGGGATTTATCAATTGATAAAAAAATGTTGATGAAAAAAATGATAGAATTCTAAAGGTCAGCACATTGTTTAAGCTTATTAGCAGACCAAAAAAGTACACAGAGAATAAAAGGCACATGTCAGTGCAATTCAAGCACCATTGAAACACTGATTCCCACTGGCTGCCAAGCAGCTGAAAGTCAAGATGTCCATGGAATGATAAACAATCTCTTCTTTGATAGAAATTGTTTTGCTCTGTGTATTCACATGTGTGCATGTGTGTGTATATGCCTGTGCTTACATGTATACATGTACATGTGTTTGTGTGCATGTGTGCATTTGTGCATGTGTTTACAAGCATCCATGTGTGTGCATATACATGTGTTTACATCTATTTGTGGTGTTTGTGTGTGTGTGCCTGTGTGTATATGTGCATATGTATGTGTTTATGTATATATATATATATATATATATGTGTGTGTGTGTGTGGTGTGTGTGTATGTGTGCATGCGTTTATATGTGTATATGTGTGTGGGAGGGGTTTTTGGGGGGTGGATGTGTGTGTAATTTGTATGTTTCATTTACTCAAAATATAAAAACAATCTCTTTTTTCACTGTAAATCGAACACAATACCATGTTGTTCAGGAGCCATATGATTCTCTATTTTTAGCAGTAGACTTGCTTCAGAAAGTACTAAGTACTACTACCAATTAATTTAATTGACATAATAGAGAAGAGATAAGTTTTCTTTTGCTATTTTTTTAGTCTTACCAAAGTGGGACAGTATTTGTGGCCTGTGATTAATAACATAATACAGTTAAGTTGGAGGAGTTCACATTGTTGTCTCAAGTTTCTGTTACAGAGATAAATTAGTTTCTTTATGTCTAGGTAATACACATCATGTAACCCAGTATTCTGGCATATGTAAGTGGTAGAATAAAGGGCGGGAGTGATAATATTAAATATTAAACATTGCATTGATATTCTTCAACTGCTTTCAGTGGAATTCACAGAATATTTATACTTTGCAGAACTCAAGCTGTAAAAGGATGACTAGTGATATTTCCTTTGAAACACTTCATTTCAGATGCCCTCAAAGACATGAGTAGATGTTTTTCATACTCTGGGTATCCTAACTAATGATCAGAAAGCAAATGAGACAGTCAAGTAGATTATAGAATTTATTGTAAAAGCAACTGATGAATCAGTTACAGTAAGTCTCTCTATTTCCTTCTGTTGTGTACAAATGCCTTGTTCTTGAAGATTTGCTGGCAATCACAGCTACAGACGTAGAGTCTGCTGATCTAAAACCACTGCAGGTTCTTCCCCACACACTAAGGTTTTAACATATATTTCAGATTGCAGATCTTGCCTTGGTTATTACATGACTCTTTTAGTGTTAAAGGAAACCTGAAGTGTGTTAAAGAGATAGCTCTGGGAAGACTTCTGAACGGTTGTTGGATTTCACAGTAATTAATTAAAACCAGCACTCTTTAGAAGATGACTTAATACATAAAGATAAATTCTTTTTTAAATCTCATTTTTAATTATGTGCTTATGTGTATGTATGTGGTGGTTTTATGCATATGAACTAGGTCCCTTCAGAAGTCAGAAAGTCCCTAGTATTGAGGTGTTTGTGTGCCATAGGTGCTGGGAACTAAAATCAGATCCTCTGCAAAAGCAGTCTGTAATCTTAATTCCTGATTTATTTCTAAATCCTTCACCTGATTTTAGATTCCTAAACACTCCCATAGTAGAATTTATCACAAACATTTTCATACATTCAGCAACGTGTTATTTAGATACAATTCTGACTCTCTAAGTAAAGCTAGTATGAGCCATCTTATATAACATTTTTTTAAACATGCATCACTTATTTTTCTGGATTAAAAATTACTGTTCATAAACATAAACTAGTATAAGTTTTGTTCACAAAAAATGTAAGAATGAGAAAGCTAAATATCAAATTAAATTGTTTCAACTACTCTTCTACTTATAGTCCGTATAACACAAATTAAAACATTCTTTTATGGGTAGCCTGCTACACTAAACATGATTATCTATATGAGAGTTTTGTGATATTTTATTGATCATTTTCTTAAGATTATAGATTAAGAAATTAAAGCATGTTAGTAAATTCCTCAGTCACAAACATGCGGATATTTTCTGTCCATCTTGTCTATTGCTAAATTAATGAATGCATACTCTATGGAGCTTGAGTGAGATCATAGCAAACATTCAGAATCTGCTCACTTTCTGTTTTTGAAAGTTTAAGTATAGCATTCAGCATGAAAATAAGCTGACCTTACAGTATAAATATATTTACAACACTTAAAGTAGAATTGAAAAGTGATATTGAACAAGACTACAAATGATTACTATAAACACTACGTATCCCAAGGGGCTTTCCATCAATGTCCCTAGACTTTCTCTATGTAATAAGCTTAGCAGTTTACCACAATGAAACATGGCAAGTAAGATAATTTTACCTCACTGAAAATTATATGAATAACTTAGAAAATTCAGAATTACAGACTGAGTGTGAATACAAGATACAAAATGTATACCTTTGCCAAAATAAAGAGATTTCAGAGACTAAAAATAAAAACAGTTGTTCAGTTTCAGTATATTTTATCAAAATATGTCTAAATAATGTAAATATGTTCACATGTACTACAAACATTTGCAATTTTTTGAACATACTTAGCACTAAAGTTTTTGTGTTAAGTGTAAATTTTAAGATAAATTTAATTATATTTGCAACTTGAATGCCTGTGTTAGTATGTATGAATTTTGTTAAAACATCTCACCATCTGTTTCATATGTATATGTTTAGTTTCATACAAATGTACAAGACTTCACATTTTTAGAGAAAGTATTTAATGAAAACAATTGTATTTAACTCAATTTTATGTAAAGATATCTTTGCTGGTAGCCAACAAGAGTACATTTTCTGCTATTTTAATCATAAAAGTCTATAAAAATGATTACATTCTTTCTTGATACTGTATTTGAGGATTTTCATTAATGCTACAGATAGACTTACATGTATGTTTATATGTATATGTTTTGCACATATATATATGTACATATACACACACATACACATACATATGAGAAAAATTAGCTGAATTTAAAACAACTTGCAAATAAACTACTAATATCCTTCCTATAAATCAAATAATAGAACACATTATTATTTATTATTAATTTAACAACTTGAAAAACATATGTTGAACATTTTAGCTTGAGTTTAGAGTCTACAAATATTTTACTATGTAAATCTAAAAAGAAAATCAATGGAAAATGAGCCAAATATCAAGATTACCTTTACATTTCTTTTTCTTTCAAATATAAGTTTTATATCACAGGATGATTTTGTATCATGAGATGAGTTTCTTGCTTGGCAGGTTGCTATCTTATTCTTAGGATTCTCATTTGTAAAACTATTGGTTCTCCTTCTTGCCCAGCGACCTGCATTACACATTTAAGCATTAGGAATGCCAGTCAGCAAGAGAAATATGGTATGAGGTGAATTGGGGCTGATCAAGACGGAATACTGAGACTATATATAATATCCATAAAATAATTTTACTTATGTCTGAATTACAGTGTATATATTTATAAAGAAAGGATAAAACATTTTAGTAGTTGATATTGAGATTCTGTTAAAAAATCTCATTAAACAGTAATTCAGCACTAAAGAATTCCAAGTCAACCCTAAACCTAAATATAAAATTAAAATTAGATGGATCTTAGGAAAACCACAATCACATTGGAAAATTCTAACATGTTCAACAGCATTAAAATTTAAAAGTTTGGCTTTGAGACATTAACCAGTGGGTAAAGCACTAGATGTTTGCCATAGGTTGTGTATGACTAGCAATAAAAGATGCAATTAGAGGCTCAAACATGATAGAAGGTGAAGATTGACACCCAAGTTTGTGTCTGATCACATACATGTCATAGCATAGGTCTACCCACACAAATACATCACACCCATACATACATAGTATATAATCACACAAAATTAAATTAAATCTACAATTGCTAATAAGTCAACGATAGGATGCAGATACGTGGTACAACATTTATTACTGTCTACAAGACTCAGGGTCCAATCTCTAGTAGACCAACAACCAAAATGTCCAAAAGATAACTGTCAAAGTGGAAAGCACCTATGCAGTGCTAAAACTGATACAGAGTGGTTAGCTTGTATATTATTCAGAACTGACATTTATATTATGCAAAAAAAATTTAGAAAGCTCATCTATATCAAACCAAGAACCCTTCACACCTCTTAGATATAAAAGTGAAAATATAAATGGCAGTCAGTTGTTAATTAAACCTAGTTGTAATTAGGAAAACAAAAATGTAGCACATTATTTACATAATTATACCCCTAGCAGATTGTTAAGAGTGAAAAACTGACATTGTAAATATTAATGCAAGCATAGAGCATTATGAATGCTCATACACACCTCATATAATTGTAAGGCTCGAAGTGAGTCTTAACTATTGGGAGAACCCCTCCCCTCCAAGTAAGACACAGGAATGGAGTTCAATGCAAATGCAAGAGGTTTATTTTCCAGCTTGTTGGGGTCGACCTTCAATCAGCCCCTCGTGGCAAGTGACTAGAAAGCAACCACGAATGGCTATAATGAACAATTTTTATGCTTTTTAGGGATACAGGTTACATCAGCAAGGTTACAGTTTAAACTTATTAGCTAAGCACATTGACCTTTGAATATATTGGCTGGCAAGCATATGACATGCATTCGAACTCTATCTGGCACCAGATGGTCAGGTGACTATCAGTACATTCTGTGGCTTTTCAAGAAAAATCCCTGCTCCTCCTGTGGACTGTGGGTGGGGAATGGAACTTGGCCTAGCCTTGACCCAAAGTAGAAAGCTGGTACTTGGCCTAATCTTGACCTGAAGCAGTGGGTGTAAAGTCTACCAGGACAACCTTAATAGCTCTTACACTTCAGTAAGAACTAGGGTACTTCATAACCACTTTGGGGAAAAAAACTCATTAACTTCAAATGCAGAAATGTACATCCTATGTTTGAGTAATTACATAGTTAAGACAGGAGATATCCAATGATTTCTACAGCATATTCTGTCAATGTACAAGTGTTATCTTGTAACAAACTAATAACTAGGGTATTTGGAGTTGCAAATCAATTAATAGGCTCATACAGAGGACTGAAGCCAAGAACCAGCCTCACATTGTAGAGGGGATTTGAGGAAGGGGTGTTTGAGAGCTGTGAATCAAACTACTTGATGTCAAACTGTGGGTTACAAGCTGCCTATGTTTTTTCAAGATAGCTTCCCATGTTCCTCTATGTTCTATTTTTTCTTGCCATTCTAAAACCACTCTAGATAACTTATCTCTTTATTTACATATAAGTTCAGTCATTACCACAATTTCTCTTTTAATTGTACCATGAATCTGCATTCTAGAACTCCAGACCCTTGATTCTTAGAAAAAGACAGCAAATGCATTATGTTTAACATTGCAAAAGAATTCAGAGATTATCCTGCCTTTGTTAAACACAGACAATAAACAATCTGGGTGGGAACTCACTCTTAAATTATTATTCTTAAACTCCCTCTGCCACAAGCTGACCTTGAACTAAGGAATCTCCTTGTGTTTGTAAGTACAAACAATAAATTTATCTGGGTGAGATCTTGTCCTGTGACTACTACTCCCTAAATGTCATTATCTCCTTCCTTGCTATCTTTCTGAAAATCTGACTCATAGTACAAGTGCCTCTCTGTTTTTACATCTGGAATCTCTGATACAATAAACATTACATCTTAATTTATTCCATAAATAAGAAATTATATATTTTGAACTCAAGTTTTCAGAGTTCTTTCTGACAGATTTAAAGGTCTTATCCTGAAGGTCTCAGCATTTACTTTTTTGCTAAGGACATAGATACAGCCTTGACTTTTAGACTTATGCTGTTTCTCATTATCATGGAGTCATAAACATTAACAAGGAGAGCCTTTCCCAAAGGAGGAGCACGAAAATATGTACATTATTATACAAACAAGCCTTATAACCAGAGCAAACATCAACACTCATGGAGACTCAAACTCTGCTGGCTATGTTCCAGGGACAAGAACCATGTCATTCCATCCCTTGCATGACCAAGCCAGAATTGGCAGACTGAGAAGATGGTTAAAACACAAAATAATAATCACAATATAGTGACTTTCACAAAGTAGGGCTGAGACAAAAAATGAGGTCACAAGGAGAAGTGAAGTTTCTTCAGGTTAATTAAAACTATGTTACAATGTTTGGAAATGAATATATTGCTTTTATGCTATAAAGAAAATAAGGAAATAGGTATCAATTTTGAGGAGAGTAGGGGTCATGACTTAGGGGTATCAAAAAGCTCTTTAAGTTTTTGAGGATCATAATTCCATACAAAATAAAAGTATGTAAAGAAAAAATTGTGTCTATTAGATTATACAGTAATAGGAGAGTAGAGCACATGTTAAGCAAAACCTTTCTTTACAGGCTATTATAAGACTGTTTTCTTTGTTTGTTTATTTGTTTGTTTGTTTGTTTGTTTCTTTATTTCTTTCTTTCTTTCTCTCTTTCTTTCTTTCTTTCTTTCTTTCTTTCTTTTTTTCTTTCCTTCTTTCTTTTTTCTTTCCTCCTTCCTTCCTTTCTTTCTTTCCTTCCTTCATTCTTTTTTCCCTCCTTCCTTCCCTCCACATCCCACCCCTCTCTCTTTTACTTTTTTCCTTTCTTGTTTACATTCTCTCTTTTCTTTCCTTCCTTTCTTCCTTCTTTTAAAATATATCCTGTCATCTAATACATGCCAACAGCACATTCCTCTGTGTTTTCTAATGGCCGACCATAACTCTCTACCAGAACTGTGCTGATACAATGCACAGTGATTTGATTTCATCAGTTTCTATTGTCAAGAATCTGAGCAAAAAAGGAAGCACTTAGCACCATCCATTTTTTAACATAAGGTTCAGGCTACACTCAAGATGTCAGTTCTATCTGAAGGAGACCTGGGGAAGATCCCATTCTAAACTCACATGAGGTTTGGCAGGATTAAGCTCCTCCAGGTTTATAAGCTGATACTTTAGTTCATTGGAGCTATCGAAGGTGTTGCAGTTACAGTGAGTATTTCTCCACGCCTTAAGATAATAGTGTAACGTACAGAGAAGTCATAAACACACTCGTACAATAAAATTACAATGACTTCTATTTTCTTTAGTGTTTTGGTTTACCAATGTTGTAAGTACACATGTGCAACTGTGTGTGAGGCAGCACACCCATATGAACATACAATTGGAAGTAAGAGACTAGCTTCAGTTTTTCCCTCTCTATTGTTTATAATTGGAGACATGCTCTCTCATTGAACCTAGAACTCACCATTGTATTGGCTACAGTAGCTTAGTTTGCAAGAACCCTGGCTCCACAAGCCTCATTCTTCTGCCTCTGCTTCTTTATCACTGGCATTATCCACATGCACCTCAATAACTGGAATTTACATGGGCTCTGGATGTCCAGTCTTGGCACAGAAACTGTGATACTGATTCTGCCAACTTCAGAATTTGCAGCTGTAATTTGGAAAGCTACACCACACACCTTCTCAATTTTCTCATACTGCTTATAACAAGTAACAGGTTCTTCCCTGGCTCAGTGGGAAATAGGCCAAGATGTGAGTCAGAGGCCCTGAAGCAAGCAAGGGTCATTCACTTGGATATTTGCAGCATCTTACTTATATGGAATCTTAAAACTTGAGATCAATTTCCATTTCATTTTATATTTATACTAAAAGAAATTTCTGTCCTACATATCTAGCACTGTGCTTGGAATCTAGTGACAGATCAAAGAAAACTCATATAATAAATGAATGAGCTATTTTATTTTATTATTTGGCAATATTGAGGATTCCTCCCAGAGCTTCGCGTATGCTAGTCAATTCATCTTCCACTGAGCCACATTCCCAGCTCCAATGAATCTTTTATATTTGGAAAAACATGTGAACTAGCTATATTTTTCTTCCATCTGGCAGAGTAAAGTTATTGTTACTTTTTATTTAAGGCTAAATCAAGTATCATGTCAACAGCATATTAAAGCATAAATTTTACTTGCCCAACACCACTATATCTATCATATAAAGCTCCATAAGCTACATAAAGCATTTATCTAACTCTGCAATAACCTTAAAGGTAGTACTAAAAAAATATAGGGAAACAACTGTGATGAATCCTTTTGTCTCTTACAAATGCCACCAAAGTCCAATGTACTGCATAAAGGAATGAGCTCCGTGCTTAAAATACAGAGATGAACTTCAAAATTATTATGCAGTAATTATGAATGCTCTCTATATTCCAAATCAAATATGGCACTCTTTCCTTATCTGAGTGTATTTTATCCCCACATTTGCCGTGCTACAGAGAATGTTATTCTCCATATGTTGCCAGTGGAAAAACTTATACTGAAGGCAAAATGTCTTCCCTGGTGTTCACACTGAGTCAGTGGTGAAGGAAGGATGGGGTTGAGGGCATCTCATTTAGAGTTGAGCTTTTGATGACGGAAAGACTGAGTAACAGTCACTCTTCCTTCAGGTTGAGCATGCTGAGATTTGTGCACTGAATAGATAGATAGATAGATAGATAGATAGATAGATAGATAGATAGATAAAAGACTAAGTATTTTACTTAAATATTGTTGCTGAGAAGGGTTGATAACTATAAGTACTTTGATAATATAGAGTTCAAAGCAAACAAACAATATGGTTGTCCTTTATTGTAGTCATTTGTAGTCATCTTTGGCAAAGCCAAAGTCATGAAATACAGTATACTACACAAATGTCTACACAGCATAAATACATAAACAATATTACAAATCGTCTTTTTTAATTTCTGGCTAGAGATAAGGATGCAAAAAGTAAAGTAAACTCATAAAGAGTTGACAAACAATGATCAATTCAACTAGCACCCTCCAATACTGATGATAGCAACCAATGATACAAGCAATGATACAGGGATTTCTAGTTTTTCTTAAGATTCCCAGTGTCAGGAACTCATTTCATTTTCTTTTAAATGGAGAAATTTGCTTAAACAAAACAGACATTTTTAGGGAATGAGAAGTGATAGAGAAACTTTCTTAATGATAGATCAAGAATTACAAAGTTCAATCTGGAATGCCCACTGAATTAGAAGTACATAGAAGATTGTGAAAGTAAAGAAATACAAACATAAGCCTGAAATAATTTAAAATGTGTAAATTTGAAAATACTTGAAAAATTACCAAAATTAGAGTGTGGTTGTCTACACTATGAGTATGATTTTACGTGAAATGATGAAGAAATAGTATTAATACACATCAGGACTAGGCTTAACAGCAATTTGTTTCTAAGAACAATATAATTCAGTGGCATTATCTTTTCAGATTTCAAAAATGTAACTTCCTCTAGAGGCTTATCTTTGTACTATATGTTTTGATAAAATGTTTATATTTAGGTCATTTTTTAAAAACAAGTCAGAATAAATATGATGTGAAAGCAAAGGCTAATCAGAATAGGTGAAGAATAATAAGAATACATGAGTTGAAAAGCCATATCAAAGAAATGCATAAACTAAGTTGTCAGGTAAATTTGATTTGAAGAAAGCCTACTAGGCAAGCATATGCTGCTCATTTGAATAAAAATAGCTCCTTTTCCAGAAGCAGATTTATAATAAAAAAAGTTTAACGTGTTTCCTCTGCTCACCCTAAGCATTCCGTCCATGTCTTCAGTAATAATCAAATGGCTGAGGTTAAATGTTTTGTTATATACATGTAAGGGCAGAAATACCATGTTCTTTGTCGTGTGTGTGTGTGTGTGTGTGTGTAAGTATGTATGGGTAGTATGCATGCATGTAAGTGTGTTTACCAATCTGTGAATGTGCATGTGTACGTTCACTCATGTAGGGGAGATCTGAAGTTGATATTGCTTGTCTCCTCTATCATTTTTAAATTAATATATTGATATAGGGCTACTCCACCCATTTTATCCAGTTCTGATAATTTGTACTATCGTCTCTAGCATGCTTGCTCTGAGGACTCTCTGTTGTCTCTGCTTCATGCTCAAGACTCATCCACCTGGCTTTATAGAAATTCTTTTTTTTATTGAATATTTTCTTTATTTACATTTCAAATTTTATTCCCTTTCCAGGTTCCTCTCCAGAAATCCCTATCCCATTCCCCCTCCCCTTGCCTCTATGAGGGTGCTCCACTACCCACATACCCACTCCTGCCTCAGTGCCCCAGCATTCCCCTACAATAGGTCATCCAACCTTCACAAGGACCAATGGCCTCTTCTCCTATTGATGTCAGACAAGGCCATCCTTTGCTACATATGCAGCCGGAGCCATGAGTTGCTCCATGTGTATTCTTTGGTTGGTGGTTTAGTCCCTGGGAGCTCTGAGTGTCAACTTTCATGGCAATTCTTTACTCATTGAATCCTTTCTTTCACCCAAGAGCCCATGTTCTTGGAAAAATAAACAAACACCACCAACAAAAATCCTGGTGATTTAAGAGATATTCAGTATTGATGTTTTGTTTAGTTTGTTTAAGTAAATAGTTGTAATTATTTGTTCATCATTTTTTTCAAAATGTCACTTAGTTATAGTATATAAGTTCATAATTCATTATTATTTTCAATATTGAAGCAGATTTAAGGTCATTATTTAAACTATAAATTCATGTTTAGATAAATGACATAGTATAACTGTATGTAACAATTATTTGAGATTAAGACTAATATCACATTACCTAAATCATATAATCTCACAAGTTTATTCAAAAGTAAAGACTTTTTAATGACTGGCAAGATTACTCAGTGAGGGAACACTATTATGACCCAGCTATGTGATCTGATTGATTTCAAGCCCACAATCCAGACATAAGAAAAAAAACTGATTCTTAGAAATTGTTCTCTAATTGTTCACTTGATCAGGCTAATGTGCTATGGCATATGTGTCTACACATAAGTAAACATAATACTTTTTAGTTAAAAATATTAAGCAACAATGATCAATCTATCTGTAAAATGCCCACGTTTCTTTCTCTTTCTAAAGACAATGAGTTTAAAATTCATCCGTACTTTACTTCACTGCTAAAAAGATTTGATATAATATGTTTGTAGTATAAGAAAATAAAGTATTTGAACCATACATTTTAAAATGAATGCTGTATTTTATAGCTTATGCCTTAAATATTTTTTTATTAAAATTTGCATAAATATGCTATATTTTAAATATTAATGAATCAAGTAGATGAAATCTGCAGAGGTATCTATGCTTATACCATAGGGGTATTATTTGTATAACAGCATCGTGATTATTAAAACAAGCATCCTTCTGTGTAACATTCTGCCTCAAAACTGCTGTTGTGAGAACTAGTGTTTGCTAACATATGTACCAGTTATTCTTAGTGTCTAAATAGACTTATTATATCTACATTCGCATCTTCCAATCTCAGCCTGATATTCATTTTATGTCCTCTGTGTTTAAACTCAGAACTTTTAGTGATTTCTTTTATCAAGTATTTAACCTTTATTTTAAACTTTAATAAGATTTTTAACCCAATTTTGTTATAGATAATAGCATTAATGATTCAAACTTAGATTTAATTATTTAACCGATTATTCAAACATAGATTGCCTATCCTCATGTATTCAAATTTCATATATTTCTTAAGTTTTATTTTGTATATCTCAGGTACATTTTCAAATATACTTAGGCATAGCTGTTTCATATTTATGCAATTTTTTTCTGAATAACTTCTTTGTTAGCAACCTAACTTGAAAAGTACTGTTTCTGGCATCACATTGAGAGTGTGAAAAAAATATAATTGCTTAGAGATAGCCAATGACATTGATGATGACTGCTAGTAAATCTATTGTCATCATACAGATGAAAGACATTTGGCTATTGGCCTTAAAAATTTTAGACAGAGAAAACTGCCAAAAAAATTGAACAGAAGTGAAAGAAAAAAAGGAAAGGAGAAATGCTAAGGGGGGAGAGGGAAGGAAGAATGGACAGAAGGAAAGATAGAAGAATGGAAAGGAGGCAGGGAGAGACGGAGGGAGGAAAGAAGGAGGGAAGATCAGGCTAATTGCATCTTCTAATTAAACAAGAAAAATCAGAGATTTCATGGATTGATCATTTTTAACATTTCTAGGAGAGTAAATCAATCCCAAGAGTTTTGCTCTTTCTCTAGCCTTTATAATCTCTCTGTTCTCTCTTTTGGGATGTTCCCTGAGTCTTAGGTTTAGAGGCTGTGTTTAGATTTTGTAGTTGGGGCTGTGCATCAAAATATCACTTGTTCTCTGAATTTTTATCTATTTTGGTTTTCTATTGTGTTATTGTCTGTAGCAAGTAGAATTTTTGTTGTTGTTGTTGTTGAAGGGTAAGAGCTATACTTATCAATGGTTACAAGAATAAACACAGAATTCAGTTAGCAATAGCATTGTTTTAGTGAAGTAATTAGTTTTAGGTTCCCCTTAAAGATCATCAGTAGCCTGGGGTAGTTGGCTGTTTCCAATACCATTCAGGTTTTCCCGCTTGTTGAGTGGTGGGCCTAAAGTTAAACGGTTATGGTCAAGGGGTGTGTAACATTACTGTACCCTTGGACTTATTGTGACATGTTAGTCCTTGTTGTAGTTCATGTGCATGGTTGGGTAGAACTGTTTCCTGCTTTTATCCCCTGAAAATCTGAATGGTATCTTCTGGTACCATGAAAGCTAGTTTTCCATGAGTAATCGTTCAGGTCAGGTTCGTTTGAGGTCCTCTGGGTCCTGTGTCCAAAGTGCATGGTATCTTCAGCAATAGGGCTTTACATTCCACTTCCGGGAGACGACCAAGAACAACCAAACAACAGCCTATAATTTCTTCAAAATCTCTTGGACACACCAGACTAACAATTTCAAGGGAGACATCTTGGGGCTGGTATGGGATACTTTGTTGGGTAGAATATGGCTCTGGAAGCATTGTCAGCTTAGGTGAGAAATATTTATTATTATTAAGTTATATATGTTATTATTGCCCTATGAACAACACAGAAAGTGATCTTATGGGATCCCAACCCAAGAAAAGGAACTACAGGCAATTCAAGAATGCTGAGAGCTTGAGAAATTCTTACCTAGGAAAGAGCCCTCCACCCACAAACTTATCTAAAACATCTAAACAACTAACATAGTATAGATTGAAAAGAGTGTATTTATATATACAGAGATATATATTCATAACTATATATGTGCAGGTATTGATAACAACTTTCAAAGCAAAAAAAAAAAAAGGGCCAAAAACTTGAGAGAGAGTGGGAACTACTTGGTAGGCATTGTGGAAACGGAAAGGGAAAAATGATGTAATTATACTTTAATCTCAACAGCAAAAAATATTAAATCTTAAAAATAATTTTAAATTGGGAACATAGTCATCATAACAGGTAGCAGCAGGGAAAATCTCAGACACAGTAGATAGCAGCTGACATAATTAACTGTTAAAGAAAGGCTTTTTTTATAGGCAAAAAAATATAAAGAAAGGCACAGATTTGGCATTTCCTTGAGGACTGGCTGTCTTAAAGTACCACAGAGGATTCTTTCTCCTCACATTTAGGTTTGGTCAGTTTGAAGGCAGACTGGTAGAGTAATAGGGACACACATTTTAATTAAACATGTACTTATCTGACCTAATTTAGCTGAAGCAGTCTCCTGTCAAGGAGTGTAAGGAAGAAGCCAGAAGTTTGCTTTATTTTTTAGCTATTGTTACCCTTTTTTTTGTCTATCAGTGAAGTATACTCCCCCGCCCTAGAGAAAAAAGGAAAGAAGGAAACCAAGGTCATAGTTCTAGTTAATAGAATTTTGTCATTCCTAAGTATTCTTATCTCATCTTTTACTCATCTTCAAAATGAGCCAGTTATTTACTTGATATACCAAAATATGAAATCCATCATGTAGAATAAAATCAAGAGAGGAACTTTCATTGTTTCTCTACTAGCTAGAATTTACTTGAATCCTGATATATTGAGTATGTTTTGAAAGTCATCAAATGGAAACAGATATAGCGTTTAGAAAAAATAAAATGCAAAAAGAATTTAATGTATACTTCTATATTGTACCTCATATGAAAGAGGTAGCTTATTTTTATTTTAATTAAAATCAAGAACTTTGAAGACAAATAAAAGACAAATAGCACTGAATTAACTTTTTTACATATATAATCTTTCTTATATTGTTTTTGGATGAATATTTTTTGTCATTATTTGTTTCAAAATTATTACCAAAATTTTTTTCTGAGATGAGATTTTACTACCCCTGGATGTCCTAGAAGTCACTATGCAGTCCAGGTTGGTGTCAAATTTCCAGTGATGTGTTTACCTCTGCCTCATGAGTGCTAGGATTGAAGGGTTGCACCACCACACTGGGATGTAATACATTTTATCAACTGATTTCTCATCTGTCTTGGTTTTATTACCACAGTTATACAACAGCAGTAGGACAACAATGAAGTTTATAACTAGGTATTCAATAATGCATAGAGTTAAAAATTCAGAAATGACCTAAAGAATATAATTTGTTTAAACCAAAATTAAATGTAGAAAGCTATGAAAATCACCTCTACAATTACTCAACTATAAATGGCCTCTGTCCCAATGAAATACCCTGCCTTCAGTGTTCAATTCATGCCAAGGTTTTATGATCGCTTAAGTATTGATTTTATCTTCAATTTCCTGAAATAATAACTTCTTATAATAATAAATCTCCCTGTCCCTGACAGATCAGTCATGTGTAGCAAGATCAATCTACTTTTCTACAGAATAACTCCCTTTTCAATACATTCATTGAATAGGTTGTTTTTTTTTAATTTTTGAGAAACAGGTGCATAGTTTTGACTCCAATTGTTTCTTTTATTTAATTTGCATACTTTAGTTCCACATCACAATTGTAAAAACAATTTTACTCATCTTATTTGCTTAGAAAATCTAGTCAGCATCTTCTGCCATATACATTACCATTCCCAGGGCTTATTTTTATCTGAAGCAAATACATCACACTAATAAACAAATAATTTAATGTTTTTAGTATTTAATTTATATGTAATTTAAAAAATAAATATAATTTAAATGTAAGACTATTCAATGTATTTAGTATTGAATATAAATGAAGTAAATTAATTTCATTAATTAAATTAAATGTAAAGTTAAACATGTATAAAAAATTTAAATACACGGAGTATAAAGAAACAAAGAAAATCAGCTGTTCGGTAAGTCATGACTCTGGAGAGATTTTTCTCTTCTCATAAGTAAGGTACGTTGGAAAAAATATTTCTACCATTTTTTCCAATTTCCATAGACCTAAGACCTTATTTGTTCTGTAGTAACGAGAGTGCATTTTAATATTGGAGTTGTCTTTTAAGTTACAGTCATTGATTTTTATAGTGGCTGAAAGCCAATAGGAAAGGATCTTCTTTTTTCATCATTATATTATGGGTTACTGCTTGTTTTTAATATGGTTTTATTCTGAAAGAACAAGTAAATATTTAGTAAGACAAAGAGGGAAAAGGGGAGTGTCATTTTCTTATACATTTGTCTCACATTTTATCATGGTTACCTTCAAGGCAACCCTAGTAAGAGTGTAAGTCTTCTGATTACTGTGCTTCTAAACTTCTTGTGGTAGGTGGCAGGTTTCTCTTTTTCCTCAACCAGGAAAGGGAGGTCTCAGAAGTTTAGTTTTCTAAGCAGTACAAAAATGCTTTCTAAATAGAATCAGCTACCATTAGATGAAGCCTTAGGGTAGAGATGAAGAACTAAGATAATTGGATCAATTTGAATCATCAAGTTTTAAAATTCAATATGATAAATTTTATACAGATATCCTTGTTCCACAGTAGCTGCCCACGAGGCAAAGCAAACGGTTTATTAAAATATTAATACTGTGCTTGTAGCAGAATTGATATAGAATCAGGTGTCTCAATGTCTCATATATTAAAGTTATAGTATTCTTATGAGCTGGCATCATATTCTCTGTGTCTCTTCCAACTATCATGTATAATGGATTAAACACAGAGGACAAAATACTTAATGGTATTTGTTCTTTCCCTGTCTACTGAAACTTATTTGCACTGCCGAGTCACTGTGCTTTTTCTAGTGGTATAAAGATTCTTAATGCAGGACAGTTTGAAAACTATGCTAACTCCTGACCTGAGCCAGCTCTGCCTAGCCCATTGCCACAACACTTTTGTGTAGAGATGCGTTGTTTAAGAGAATCAAACCCTGAGAATTTTAAGTCTTTCAATGGTTATCCACATCAGAGCAAATGTAGAATTCTAAGGAAAACCAAATGAACAAACAAACAAATAAATAAATAAAATAGTCTGATCGATTTTTTTGTAGTGCAGTTCAATGCCACGATCAATATCTCTATTTTGTGCCACTGATGAGAAAACAGTGCCTTACAAACAAATCCGGAACTGTGCCTCTCTGTGTTTGCTAATGGTCCATTAAGAAACTTGAATGACTTCCAAAATATTTGCTTATGTCCTTGGCACCATTTCTTCCTCTTAAGGTAACATCAGCTTGTCATTCTCGAAACTTCCCCACTGTTACTGATATGACAGGTGGGACTATCTACACAAAGTTGAGTCAAACTATATTAATATGGCTGAGATCATTTTATTTTTCTAAAAAGGAAGGTGAATGAGAATAATATACAGAAGAATTTTATTTGTTTTCTCAAAATTTGTTTAATATCTTTAAACTCATAGTATAGAAAGAAGCAGCAATACAAGTTTCTTGTAGACTCAAGTTTGAGTATGGAGAGGTATCAGTTCTTGTTATTTGATGTCATAATGTAAATACTGGCTAAATGTATTAACATTTACGAACATGGGCGTGAAGCAGGACCCAAGTCCATAAGAATATTCAGTTCTTGCCAGGAACCTTTAACTTAGATGTAGAACCCAAAAATGCAGGTGGGAATATTGGAAACATCACAGAGGAATAATTGGTCCAGATGCATTAGAAGTGACCTTTTGTGAATGGCTAGCTGTAGACAGCAATGATCAGGTGAAACGAGCTTATGCGACAATGACCCTCAATGAGCACCTCCTTCAATAGAGAACAAGGATTTCGATTTTGCTAGACAGTATTGAGCATTGTAAGGAACTATGGACTCTTCAAGTGTTTACTGGCAATATGTGTGATATTGACATCAGAGTACTTGGCTGTATTGCTCTTAGCTTTGCCTTAAACTTAAGAGAATACAGTGGTATCTGTTAGAGTGCTTCTGAGAGGCAGAACCAACAGTAAATGGATAGAGAGATGAACAATATAGATAGGTAAATAGAAACAGTGAATGGTTAGATTACTGTAGATAATATATGTGTTAACAACAATGCAAGGAAAAAAGAACATCCCTCACGATAGTGATGGAGGCTTTTCTTTGGTCAAGTAAGCAATAATTTGGGACCTAGCACCTTAGTAACGTCTGCCAAGGCTATACCAGGAAAGTGTTTTTCAGACTCTTCTACCTGAGAACTCTACAAGTGAATGTCATAGACAACATGATGGTCAGTTTCAGAAAGGAGCTGTATTGTAGGCAAGAGCTAAAGAGAGAAGCTGCAAGCAGAGCTTGTATATGTGACAAACTCAAGAAAGAGTTGTTAATGAAAATTATTTCTAGTTCTTTAGACTTTTGTTGATATATGAGGGAAGGTGCATCTGTCATTTTAACCCACCCATGAAGTATTTTGTGTCTCAGTTTGAGTGACATCATCATGTGTGTCTTCTAGAATATGATGAATAAGGAAAGATAATGAGACACCAGAATAGTAATGAATGTTCCTAAACCTTTCTGATATTTCTGGTAGAACTAAGATGATTTGCTTTAAGCACTTCTATTAAGTCTTCATAGATAGATAGATAGATAGATAGATAGATAGATAGATAGATAGATAGATAGATAGATAATAGACAGAGATAGATAGTTTGATAGATAAATAGATGGATTATATATATGTATATATATATATTAGAGAATTTTGTTTAGGCATATATAGTTAGGACTCTGATCTTTTTGCAACCCCACATTCAGTGTCTTTAATAACATCTCCTATTGTAAAGTCTCCATTTTCAGAGGATACCTGTATTTATATTTTACTGCAATTATATGTCTTTCTGTAGAATAATTTTATAAGATGGATGTGGGCATTCTGTAGTTCTGGAGAGATTTGGAAATGTCTAGAGTTCTGTATGTTACTGAATAAAAGACATGAATATTGTATCACTTGTACCTTAATTTTGCCATCTGAATTTTGTACAAATCTATGTACAAAGTACAAAAATATTTAGACATTCATGTAATTTAAGCAGTAATTTCCCCTCATGCCATGTATAATTTATTGACCTGTAATCTTACTCACAAGCTATGTTTCATAAAATTTTATTTACAGTTTTACCCCCTCCTTCTAATTAAGTTAATATTCAATAACTATATTTATTTTCTTTAATATACCTTTACATTACATCTGTACTCATAGCACATTTTTTTCTGACCATGAAAGTAAAAACCACACTCTGCGATCAAGGCCCTTAGTTCTTCATTGAGGAAATAGTTTATCAATTCATTCCTCTGGTTACTATTTTTGTTAAACATTTTGTGCATATAGCTATTTATAAATGTTATTTCATAGAATGGTAAAAATCCATTGACTTGGAATACATATATGTTATATGTAGAAAATATATATATGATATACATATTTTATCTTAATAAAATTTGTAATTTAGAATCAGATTTTTATATACATATGTTTTAGGTTATCCTTAAGAGTGTATGCCTGCATGTATATATTTGTTCCATGTGCATCTCTGGTGACAGCCAAGGACAGAGAGGATGTCATATTCCCAGGACCTGGAGTTAAAAACACTGGGAACTTCCGTGTACGTGGTGTGAATCAGATTGGTTCCTCGGTAAGAGCAGCAAGTGTCCTGCGCTGTCTCTTCTACTTCCACAAAAATGTCATTTTTAGGCCAACACCTTAAAAACAAGATCTTGATACATTTTTTTTAATTTCATACATTCATGGATTTAAATAACCATCCAAATACTAATTTCTTCTAAAAAATTCACTTATCTTTTATCACATGTCTTTGCTTCTTATGAACCTAAAACTGAAAAGGTATATTTGAAAATGTACGACAGTGTGAGAAATGTGATAATAAATATGAATTTAGCATGTGCTGCTACAGCCAGAGAATTTTTCACATGTACACAACGATATATGACCAAACTATAGTAGGGAGCATCAGATCTTGCAGATAAAATGGTTGTAAATAGGTGGCATATTAGAGAATATTTGAATGAAGGCGTTATCTTACTACTGTAAGCCTTACCAAACCTTACCAAAATGTGGCCGAGTCCGTGTGCTTTAGACTATCGGCCTCATATGATTCAAATGAATCTGGTAGAGAAGGGGTAAATTCTTCTAATTCCACTTCAGAGAGTGAATGTAGTACCATTTCCCTTTCCTTCTCTTCGTTCAGGGAAGTTAAGAGAAAGAGGGATATTTTAACACCTGGATTAAGTGTGGAGGACGCTCAACAAGCCCCACAGGATACATACACAGTCATGCAGAGACTAAACACTTTGTGGATGAGAAATATTAATACTTGAACTTAATGATAAGTGCTTGGTAAGATTTTAAGCCCTATTTGATTGCTTTGGAGAAACAGAAGTGGTTTACCAGGCATCTTTCTATATTTTCAATGCAGAAGTCTAAGCTAACTTTTTTTTCTCTTCCAAGTAAATAGTCTCACTTTAGAATGCTATTTCCAACCTCATTCAGAGATTCTGCTTGGTGTCTTTGAAAATGAATCCCTTGTTGACACTTAAATAGTCAAGATTTAGAGTCAGGGGAACACTACAAGTATTTTAAATGTAATGTTGTGAATCTCTTTTGTTAGATTCTGTGAATACTACTGAAATATTACAACATTCTGACAATTCATTGTGAATAATGTTTTATTTTTCTCAGTGAAAAGATATAAGACTTGAATATGTCTGAGAAAAGAAGCAGGATTCAGCAATCAATCTTAAAATATTGGTACATATGTTAAACAATATTCTTTGAAGAGTTGTAATATAATCTATTGTCAGTGTCTGGGGAAGGACAGTAAAATGCCACAAGAATCTTAAATGAGGTATAGAAGATGGTTTCAGTGTGTGGTTTTGAAATCACCTCAATTACATGAAATGGTTCTGACTTCAATAATGTGCGTCTACTTCTTAGTATCTTTCTGTTACTATGATAAAACATGAAGGTAAGGACAACTAATAAAGGAAAGCATTTAATTTGCCTTATGGAATCAGATAATTAGGGTTTGTCATGGCAGAGTGATGGAACAGCTGAGAATTTATGTCTTGATCCACAACATATGCTAAGAGCTATGGGAACTGGTGAAAGTCTTTGAAATCTCAATTTCTGCTCCCAATGATACACCTCTTCTAGCAAGTCCACATTTTCTAATCCTTCCCAAGCAATTCCACCCACTGAGAACTGAATACTTAAATTTATGAGATGTGAGGGCCATTTTCATTAAAACCATAACAGATTGTATCAGAGTTGAATGTCTGAGCATATCCAAGGAGAGAATAGAGCTGCTCATGAACAATTTTGAGCCATGGAAACACAGACAAATGGGTAAAGTGGTCTACTCAAAAGGTTTAAGACAATGTCTTTATGAATAGGTCAACTAACTTAGCTGTTTATAAATATTTGATAATCTAACTTTATATATCTGATTCTTTAGGCAGTAAGACATTGATGGCATTGTTTTTTTTCTTATTGAGGTCATCATTTAGAAAATATGTAAGTTTTAATTTTCCTAATCTGTTAAAATTACAATAACTAATTCTTAACTATTGTAAATTTCACTTTTACGTCCTGAGACGGAGGAATGAGATGAGAGCTGTGTTTTCACACAGCTTGGACTGAGTACAGAGCATTCCTTTCTTTGTTCTAACTATCCGTAGGCCTAGGCTAGGAAGCTTCTAGCCTCTGTACAATCTATTTATCAGTGTGATAAGCAACCTAAGGGAGAAAAGAGCTTATTTGGCTCACAGTTTAATAATCCATCATAGCGTAGTAGCATGGTCAGCTCTTAGATGAGGAAGTGACAGAAGCATGTTGCTCATGGTTCACATTGGGAAAGCTGGGAAACAAGGCTGGTAAGGTTTGAAATAAATCTATAAATACAAGGGCTAGCCCAACTGATCCATTTCCTTTAGTGAAGTTCCTTTCCCCAAAGATCCAAAACTTTCCCAAATAGCACCACCACTTTAGGTCCAGGAACTCAAACCATGAGCATACAGCAAGCCTTGCAAATTCATGCCCTGACATTGACTCACTCATAGTTACCTAGAGGATTTTGCAGCACCATAGGAAGAATCACAATATCAACCAACCAGACCCCCAAAAGCTCCTATGGACTAAACCACCAGCCAAAGAATACACGTAGGGGGACCCATGGCCCCAGTTGGATACCTCACACTTTTGTAAACTGTCCATGAAACTCCAAAGAGAAACAAGTGGTGAACCTTTAAGTTGAAATCAGTGTGGGCTTAAGTCTTAGTAATGACAATTTAGAAACTAGTTATATTCAAATAACAAGCATAACGAATATTGAGACGAGTACATCATTTCAGTGATTTTGATTGGTATTAGCTTACCTGAAAAATTTTGTGTGTTTATATGAAACATATCTGTGGTTTAGTGATATTTTTGCTAGATTTTATCAAAAATTAATGTCTATAAGATAAATATAATATGAATTTGTTAGTTACCAAGTTTTCAAGGATGATTTTCATTTTAAAAATCATTTGATTAACCCAATGATAATTGTTTAATTGGTTAGTTTCATTTTATTTTTGTTTAACTTTATCTGTAAAAACTTGATTACCCTATTTTTTCATTAGTTTTATGTTCTGTCTCTCTCTGCCTCTCTCTGTCTCTGTCACTCTCTGTCACTCTCTGTCACTCTCTGTCTCTCTCTCTGTTTCTCTCTGTCTCTTTCCTATCTCTCTCTCTCTCTCTCTCTCTCTCTCTCTCTGGTGTGTGTGTGTGTGTGTGTTTCTGTATTTGTGTGTGTGTGTGTGTGTGTGTGTGTGTGTGTGTTATTCTGTGACATGGAAAACTTAGGTATCATTGATTCAAAAGGATTTTATTTCAATATACGTGAATCTTATCAGTACTTGAAAAACTGTGCTGAGACCATGCTTGCAGATTCTTATAGATCTTAGCTAGAATTTAATTTTTATTTCCTACATTTCACTCTAGGCTTAGATATCATCTCAAGATAAATTGTTATCCAAGTCACTGTAATTGAGATATTCTAACTCGTAGTTACTCTGATGAAGCCTGGCCTGAGTTAAATCCAAACTCCTCCTCTATGCCTCAGTGTTTCCTGCAATCTCATCTAATTTGGCTGAGAACACCAAAGGCTGATGTAAAGATAAATCATTAGACATTCTGGAAAGGATTGCAGAACCTGGCAGAACCTTAGAGCTCTTTAATGTGAAGTCCATTGGGGTGCAAGCTGGCACTGATTACCATGGTAGAGTAGCTACTATTCAATTTGGTCTCATTTTGCTAGAGTTGAGGTACCTACTGGGGGTCACTACAGTAGTATAGGCTCCATGTGGGAGAAAATAATACTCTATTAGTAATGTCTGTTCTGAGCACAGCTGGATGGAGACATAGTGAAGTAGGCACATGTTTTTCATTCCTATGACAGTTCCTTTTTCTTAAAAAGGCAATGTAACAAAAGTAATTATTTTGATGCATGGTAAACAGGAGATTAAATTTAACATTTACGACTGAAAGGTAGTAATTATTTGTAGTAAATTGAAGGAAATAGTTTTAAAATTAGTTATTAGAAGCTGGTTCAAAGTTACATTTTCTTTCAAGTTTTTAATATCATATTTAATAATTTTTTCAGGAGCCAGTTCACATTTTTCAATTATTTGAAATCAAAGAAACATTTTTGGTAGGAATTTCTTTTTTATTTATTGAAAAATAGATTCTTTATTCGTACAATAAATCCCAACTAGTTTCCCCTCTCTCCACTCCTCCTAGATCCACCCACATCCCAACCTTGCAAATCCACCGCCACGCTAAAGAAGATTCAATAAGACAAGGCAAAGGCCCTCATGTTGAGTCCGTGTGAGGCAAACCAATAGGAGAAGAGTTCCAAGAGCAGGCAGAAGCGTCTAATAGAGTCTTCTTCTGTTAGCAGTCTCACAAAAACAAACAAACAAACAAACAAAAACCAAAACCCAAACCAAACAAACCACCACATGTGAGCCATAAAATATATGTGGCGAGGCTTTGTGACAACCCATGGAGAGGCCCCGTGCTTACCATTTCTATCGCTGTGAGTGAGTCTGTGTGAGTGCACCTGGACCATTTTCTCATGGTGTTCTCCATCTTCTCTGACTCCTAAAATCTTTTCTTCACTTCTTTTTCCTGGTCCCCCAATCTCTGATGGTTGTAATCCAATAGAGACCTCCAATTTAGAATCTCTTGATATGCATAATAGCTAGCTCTGGGTCTTTGTACCCACTCCCATCTGCTCCTGAGAGGAGCCTCCCATTGATCCTAGGTCTCTTCATTATTTAATCTCCAGTTACTTTCCAGTTGGCAGTGTAAGGCATGGGATTCATTTTGTGGTGTGGGTCTCAGGTTAAACCACATACGGTCGGTCATTCCAGTATGTTCTGTATGCCATTGTCCCAAGTAAGTAGCTCAAATTAATTTTGTGACCCAATGTGATTAATGTGACCATGTACCAACAACTTCAGCTTTGTGTCCGTTTTTAAACGGATGTATTTATATATTTTATTCATGACAAAAAGATCATAAACGACTTACATTTCAGGATTAATGATTAAGTATGTTCGTTTTTAGTAATTTAGTTACTTAAACCTTTAAAATCTTGATGATGTACTCAGGTACTTTTCCTGATTCTCTGCATTTAATACCCTTGTAATCATTCAGTATATTTGTTATCTCCTAAAAGCCTGCATTCATTTTATGTGGACTTATTACATAACCTTTAAAAATAAAATGAGTAAAATAGTCACTTGAAAAATTTCTCATAGAATTTGTGTGTGTGTGTGTGTGTGTATATATATATATATATATATATATATATATATATATAATCATGGGGTTGGTTGGTCATTCTTTTCTCTCAGATTTTCTTTGCCTTATATAACAAAGTGAATTTTAAAAGTTGCAGCATTTTTAGATTCCAAATATGTTTCTTATGGATGGATTGGTGCAAGGTTGGAATTATTTGCGTCTTTAATGTTTGCTAGAACTGAGCTGACCTGAAAAACCATCTGGACCTATGTTTTTCTTGGTGGGAATATATTTAAATGGAGTTTCAATATTGGGCATCTTCATGAGACACACGCTCACCACTCTTTATATATAAAGTTCTCTGATCTTTCATTACATGATATTTTCTCTGAGATTTAAGTTTTTGAGTGGTCATATTTAATGGTAACACCATCATTCTGGTCCCTCTGGCAAATGCTATGCACTGATGACAGGTCTTAGAACACTCAGCCCTCAGTGCTCAGAGAAATCCATAGAAAAGAAAGAAGAAAGAGCATAAGATCCAGAGAGAACAGAGAACGCCCAGAAAAATGGGGCCCTCTACACCGACATTCTCAAAGTTCACAGGACCTCACAGAGACTGAGGCCGCGAGGACAGGGCCTGCACAGGTCTGAAACAGGTACTTTGCATGTATTATGGCTTCCAATTTTGTGTTTCTATGGGATTAATAGGTGTGCAAATGAATGAATGGGACTGATTCTTGTGCCTTCTCTTGTTTCCCCTTTTGTCCAACTCTGATGTCTTACTATTGTTTTATTTTATTATACTGTATTTATTATTAGCTCTTAATAGCTTACCTGTTCTTTAATGACAAATAAAAATGGGAGTGGCTCTTTGTGGAAATGAAAGTAGGGAGGAACTGAAAGAAATAGAGGGAAGGAAAACCATAATCAGGATACATTGTTAGGAAAAGAAATTCTATTTTCAGTAAAATTAAAAAAAAAGAAATTAAAAATAAAGTGTTTTTGTGTTTTATTAGGATATACAGTTTATTAATATGCACATAAAAGTTATTAAATATTAATTATGGTGAAATATTGGCATATACTTATTTCAAACAATAAATAATTATATGCATACATTATTTAAGTTAGTTATTAAAATTAAGTTAGTTACTAAAACAATTCTGACAGCATCAGGTAACATGTATCTCTATGCACAAGACCAATCCGAGATAAAGCCAGCAAAGTCACCGTGTGAAAGCTAAGTATGGGGAGAGCATATGTATTGAGTCATAGTCACAGTCTATAGAATTTAAGTCATTATCAATTTGTGAAATGTCAGAATAACATCTTTCTCTGTGATGAGAACAGCTGAAATACAGTCAGGACAACCTGGCTTTGAGCTCCTATCGTCTGTAACCCTGGGTGGCTCTTCTCTCTTCTTGCGTTTATAGAGTTGAGAAAGCTGAGTTCTCTGTCTCTGCACTGGCTCCATGTCAACCTCCTCCCCACTGCCTTCTTTCCTTTCCTTCTGATCTCACAGAACCTCCTCGCACAGTATCTTGCTAACATGAAACACTGGTTCTGTAATTGCCCTCTACTTCTTGCGAATAAGTAATTGAAATTTTAGCATGCTAATTTCTTTAAGCAGAATGAATGGACTAATTTCATTTTATGTTGCATCAAGTAAAAGAAAATTTCATTGAATTCCTTGCAACCTGATGCAAGAGATGTTTTGCTAATAGTTCAGTTATATTAGGAGATAAACAATCTTTATCCTTTGATATGAATAAAGGATACGGCTGTTGTAGTTTGCCAGAAGCAACCTGGGGGTAAATTGGAAATTTTTGTAACTAATGTTTTTGAGATTTTTTGTTTTTTAACCTTACAAGCTCTAACCACTTTAAGTTTTACTCTGTATTATCATGAGTGTAATTTTATTGAGACAAGGATAACTTTCATTTATCATTTACTAAATATCCTATATTATTTCTTTCTCAGTAGTTATAAAAGTAAACAAGCATAATGCATTGAAGCCAGATTATAGCACTATGGCAAGAATACAATAGTTTAATTTTATTGATAAATATTTTTAAAGTATTAGCATATTTCATAATTAACATGTTTCCTACTTTTCTGTCAACAGTACAAAATAGACCTCTCCATAAAAGCACACATTATAAAACTGTTTTAGTGATTTATTTCACGAATATTTTCAGATCTAATGTCAGTTATTTAAAGGTTTAAAAACCATAAATAAAAAAAATCAAAGTCCCCAGTTTATTTATAAAAGTAAATTAGAATTTCAGGATATGAGATATTAAAGAATTTAAAAAAAATTCATATTTAGAACAAAGCTATTTTAATGACTTCTAAGACAGCCTCAGTGTAAAAAGTAAAAATGCCAAATATTACAATCTTATGGTTATAAACTTTCATCTTATGTCATGTAAATTTATTATTCACATCAAATATTTGAAAATTATCTAAGAGTACCCATAGCTCACACTGAAACATTCAATCCTCAGATTTCTCATGAGCAAACATCAGATTGTCACAATGTTTAGCCCATGCTCTATGCCACTTGGTTGTGGCTCGTGAATTAACCAATCTTATTAATAAGTCATCTCAAGAATGTACACGTGCTTTACTGGGATGGCAAGATCGGTCTCATTCTGAAATGATGTATTTTGACAGTCATGTGTTGTTCAAAGATAAAATTATAAGAACTTGGGATAAGCAGGAATAACAGAGCCTACTGAAAATTCCTGAGAATTTACAACATTTTCAAAGGAATAGTATGTCAATCAAGTGTGAATGTCCCCAGCTATTGACTGATACTAAATGAGGAGCTCAGAGTATGTGATCAAGAACACGCAAACACTTTGAGGGGAGAGGAATTAGCTTTGGAAGGTGAAAAGTGTCACATAGGCAATATCCTGCCTGAATGTCATAGCTTAAAACCTTAAAATAGGGGTTGGGGATTTAGCTCAGTGGTAGAGCACTTGCCTAGCAACTGCAAGGCCCTGGGTTCGGTCCCCAGCTCCGAAAAAAAGAAAAAAAAACCTTAAAATAGGATCCAGTCCTTAGAGAATGAAAAAGCATTTCAGAAACATGAGCAAATGATACACCCAGGAAAATTACATCTAATTCCTAAACTCATCTGATTCATGATTCCTTCCTGGGCTCGTAGAGAACGGCACTGAGGAGGCAAACACTACTCAGTTTCTAAATTAACCTTCGCCCAATTTGCAAGGGTTCCCGGATTTATTTCTGATGCCAGGAAATAATATTAAAAATCTATGCTCAGAGCAATGAAAAGCCTAGTGTTTGAAGAGATTAGCCATTAGGTTCCTGGCGATAATTATTTAGTTTGTGACAGGCACCAACTCTAAGTCCTACCCTGTACTTGACATTCTGTTGAAATAATGATGAGCAATTGCTTGTGCCAAATCCTACCTGCTCACAGTGTTGAAGCCCTGTCTCTTACCAGTCGCTAAAGATGTTAATTAACTGTGAAATCCTGAGTTCAAACCCTTCGTCCACTGGCAATGTCATTCAGGGTGATTTTCCACCAATTTTATATAACTAATATTATCAAAGCTATGTCCCAGAATTTGGATTCGAAAAATAACAGTGGGGTCTCTTTGTGTCTGTGTGTGTGTGTGTGTGTGTGTGTGTGTGTGTGTGTGTGTGTGTGTATGCACACACATATATTTGACGGGTCATCAAATTCATTCATTCATTCATTCATTCATTCATTCATTTTTCTTTTTACTTGTTTATCCTTTGAGACCTATCATTCTCTTCTCTGAGAGATGTATTTGCTCGCTGATGTTTCAGATTCTGCTGAAATGATTTTCCTAATTTTATCTAATTTACAGCCCTAAAAATGCATGTGGACGAGAGTATAAATATGATACTTGGGCTTTCCTAGTCTAATAGCCATTCTGCATTCTCTTATCATTAGCAGATTCTTCTTGCTTTTTGTCCATGGCACAGTCTGTGTACACTAGGGTCATTTAAACGCACTAGTGTACAGTCATGGATTGGATATAATCAACTTCCTTTTAAAGGTAGGCTTTTGGGATTGGAAGAAATTAAGTATGCATGAGGTGGTTTAATAGGCAGGTCAGACATCCATTTCTCTATATTAAAATAAGCACATTTCTCTATATATTAAATTAAACTCCAGGAAGTAAAATGCTTAAGTGGCTACATTTGTAAGCGCAGTAATATCTTCAAAGCACTTAGGCCTATAGAATTTATTATGATTCTATATTTTAAGTGTTAATTTGAATAACAATTTTCTCATTATAAAACTTGAGTGTAATTCTTTACTGCTGTGGAGAATTCAAAGGATATTATTCTCCATAAATTAAGTTTAATAAAACAAAAATTGTTTAAATCAATTCCTTCTCAGTTTTTACATTCATTGATATTATACTTATGACTAAATCTCGTGATCAGTAAACCTCTCATGTCGGGTGAGGTGTGTTGCTTCTACTTTGTCGAGAGTTTTGATTTCCTCTCATCCGTAACTCTTTTAGTGATAACTGCATATTATTATTCAAATATACTAGAACTCTCCAGGTCAGAAGAAGTTATCACGTTTTTCTCATTTACATAGACATATTCAGTAGCACAATAGACGTTCACGCATCAGGATGAATCAGCAGTCTCAAGTGGCCCTCGCGTCAGCAACGTTCATGGTTATGCATTTCATGGAGTCAGTATTTTATCTTTAGTGATGCCAACTATATTAATTTTGTTATTGCCTGTGGAATCCCTGGCAAAAGATAAATGTGTTAAACATGGATTCCTAAAGGTTTTTCACACAGCATAGAAGGCAGTGGAAGGTTCCAGGAGGGACAAAGGCCGAAAATGACCTTAGGCAGAAGTATCTGACCAAATGCTGGCAGAATCATCCTGGCAACCTGCTAGCTGAGGCCAAAGGAAGGAGATGATTGTTAATTAACAGTATATCACTTACACTGAGTTTTGGGGGATGTTTTAAACTCATTATATGTGACATTAATGACACACCTGCATTCCTTCTGCTCCATTTTGCTGTGACTAAGGAAACCCTGCCTAGGTTTACACACCATGAATTGATTGATGAGAGAAATAGCATTTAGTCATAAAATAATTTAATCCTTGAAAGAAATGAAATCACATAGTTAATTCTATTCTTCAATCAAATAATTGTATTTGGGGTTTTTCTGGTATATTATATTATAAGATAAAGAATCATTATGACAGAATCATTTCAGCATTTCCTTCAGATAAATTCTAGTACAAATCCTCTTTCTATACTATCAAAGTTTCATGGGTTTAGATTTGCTTTCACTTTTAGGAAACAATTTCACAGCAGCCTTCATGGTCTTTCGGCTCTTACAATCTTCCCCCTCTTGCTCAATATTCCCTGGGACTTAGCTGTGGAATTGTGTGATAGATATAACAGTTGGAGCTGGACATGCTAAGATCAGTTCTCTGCAGTTTGAACCAGTTATGGGTTTTTGTAATGGTCTTCATCTACTATAGAGAGAATTGCACTTATCCACGGGTCAATTTGGAAAGTAGTTAGGAATTATACTAATTTAGTATAGAGCCAATGACAGGTTGTCCTCTAAACTCCACTACCTTACTATCAGAGGTTGGATAAATTTCCAGTAATAGGCATGATTTTTACTTCTGATAATTGGGCCTTAAACCCAATCGGAGCATGAGAGTACCACTACTACAGCTTTTGGAATATTTTACCATGCTGGTCATTGTATCTCTTATGTCCACCCTCTGCTTGCTTTCCCTTTATTTTTAACTTTTCTCCACTCCTCTTGCATTATTTAACTCAAAGTAGAACTATCTTTGTGAAATTAAAAAAGAATTAGGTTCTCTTGTATAGTATTTTGAAACTTTATTTTTATCTTTCAATTACTTGATATTGTGAGACCTTTATAATTTGTAAAATGATATAGTACCTTGTAAATCTAAGAAATAATTTCAGCATTAAATTTTCCCTCAGTATCAGAATGGTATCGTGGTTCATCTTGCAGTTATAATGGTTTTCTAGAAGCGTATTATGATGATGAAAATCATCATTATTCCATCGTTAATCATGAAAAGAAATGCAGTATATCAAAGATGCTTCTGCAGTACACGTGATATTCCAAAACTTTTCCTAGCAATGCTACCTACAAAGTAAATCAACCAAGAAAAACGCGTCAAAAAGATAAAAAAAGAGTAATTTTGGTTCATTTTTGTCAAGACAGGATTTTTTTTTTCTGTGTAGCGCTGCCTGTCTTGGAACTCACTTTGTTGAAAAGACTGGCCTCAAACTCAGAGATCCACCTCTGCCTCTAGAGGAATGGGATTAAAGGTAGGCACCACCACCATCTGGATGTTTTTAATATTAATTATTCCATGTATCTAGTTTAGTTTAATGAACACTGCTAGGTCAAAAAGGCGTTAGTAAAAATCATTGACAAATTCATCCCATATGACATTGTAAACTTATTTTCACATGTATTTTGTTAAAAACAAACATCTATTAATTAAAGTAGAAGCTTATATTATTTTAAAACTATTTTCACTAATTTTTATGCTACTGAAGTTGTGATATATTTTCATTAAAGCCAAAACCATAAGGATCAGGATTTTTCTAAGGAAATGGTATATGTTAATTTATCCAACCCTTTGGGGAGTTCGTTTATTTCTCAGATGAGTAGCTAATTATACAGCCTGTGTGTGACTCAGCTTGTGGACCCCAATTCCGCTCCTTCCCATTGTATTGATCATCTTTGCACAACTATAAGTTTATTGCCTATGTATCCCAAAGAAGCAATCCTCTTTTTAGCTTTCATTTTTTTCCTCCCTAATACCTTAAGGGTCTTGTCTACTACTTCCTATATTCCTTCCCTTGTTCTCACAGCAAATAAAAGCCACAGAACAGACATATCTCTTTCTTCCCTGTGCATTTAATTAAGAATGAAATACTGAAGTTAGTCCAAACCCTGGGAAAGAGGACCAATGCTACATTAGAAACACATTAGACTTCCTGCACAAGCTGAAATACCAAGATTCTTTAGGGATTTTCTTGATTTTCTTTTCCAAGTAACTCCAAGCAAGCTGTCATTCAGCAATTCACGCTCATCTATCTCCAGGCATATACTTTTTAGAGATGGAAAAGTTGCCTGTGAAAAGCATCTTTTTATAAATCAGTCTTCGTGCTCCATCAGTTCTTAAATAATTTGATTCCTTCGAACATGAAATGAAAGGACACAGTTTCTTAGCATGCCATGTTCTTTCCCTTCAGCAAGAGTTCAATGCCGTGTGTGCAATAAAATTATAAGTATTAAGATATTAAAACAATAAGGTAAGCTATGTGACCTAGTATAATGTTCAGCTCAAAAAAGGACCTTGCCTTTGGCAGTGACAGAGACCCTACTAAGATTATATGTGTACACATATGCCTTACAAAAAGTAAATGAACTTATATTCACATCCTAGAGTATAATAATTGCCCAACTCAAATAAAATCATAATAGTATAATTAAACCTATTAGAAGCATGAGGTGGCTATAATAGAAGTTGAGCAAGTCAAGTTTTTGCTAAATTGAATTGAACTGGATCAAATTCAATTCATCATTTTAAAAAGACATGAGGATAATGTTACATCATTGATTGCTACCTTGATGATATTTGATTATACAAAATATAAACTTAAATAAATATTTCTAGCTGATGCAGCATTATCACAGACACTAAGGATTTTCATTTTCAAATAGTCTAAAATATTTTATGTAGGTTGAAGCTATGCTTTCTTTTGATTATTTGAATCGTCTTGCTTAAAGAATATGCAAAAGGGGTTGGGGATTTGGCTCAGTGGTAGAGCACTTGCCTAGCAAGCGCAAGGCCCTGGGTTTGGTCCCCAGCTCAAAAAAAAAAAAAGTAAAAAAAAAAAAGAATATGCAAAAATACAAAATCTCTAAACATTTTTAAGTTAATTTTTATCATTTATATAGATGATACAGAAATATTCTCCTGGTACCTTGGCTCTTAGTGTCAGGGAAAGCTATCTTCTTTAGACTTAGTTTCGGTACCTACATTCAGTAAGCTCAGCTGACAGAAAATACATTAGCAAAAGAAGATGTATCCTTACAAAGGAGCTAACGGCAAGAGTCACACAGCAGAAGTAGCTGGCCTATTCCTGTTAGAGAAAGAAGAGTGATGGGTAAGTTGGTTGGTTCACAGAAAGGAGCATTAAGGACTTCTCTTTATTAGTATAAAGATTCTCTAGACCATAGGAGTCATTATGGAGCTTTGAAGTAGGAAATCATTAAAAGAGAAACTATTGGTCTGGCCAGCAGACATTGTTCTTCCTATGGATTGATTCCTATGCAATCACTCAGTGCTCCCAGGGACTAGACCACCAACCAAGGAGTGTACAAGGAGGAATCATGGCTCCAGATACATAGGTAGCAGAGGATGCTCTTGTCTGACATCAATGGGAGGGATACCTTTGGTCCTGTGGAGGTTTGATGCCCCAGCATAGGGGGATGGTGGAGCGGTGGTGCAGGGTGGGTGGGTGGGGGTACACTCTCATAGACACAAAGGGCAAGGAGATGGCAAATGTGGGATGGGGTGTTTGTGGAGGGGTAACTGGGAAGTGGGATATCATTTGAGATATAAATGAATGGAATGATTAATAAAAAATGAAGAAAAAAAACAAAGAGAAGGTACTGAGCTATCAAAATGGCTCAGTGATTAAGAACAGCTGTTTCTCTTTTAGTGAATTCAGGTATCTTCACGATGACTTACACTCATCCTTAACTCACTTTCCATGAACTTTGACACTCTCTACTGTCTTCCAAAGGCACAGAACATACATGTGATGCACACACTTATAAATACACATAAAACAAAATAAATGAATCTAAATAAATCAATAAAATAGTTAAGTATATTATATTAGAGAAACATGAAGAGGAGGAGACTCTTTAAAGATAGCAAGGAATTTTATTAATGGATAGGTTAAAGTAAAATATAAAGTTTGCTCTCATAGTGTTGAGATGGTGGGAGTTTCCACCTAAACTACATAAAAAAAAGTATTACAGAAGCCAGGCGATGGATAGGATCATAAGTAGGCATCATAAATACACAGAAAAATGGCTTCTTAACTCTTTGCCTCCCCCGTTCCCTCTGGAGTTGGAGATAGAGAATATCTTCAGAGAACCATTGGCAGATTTCTTTTGCTTGGGACATCTGGCTGCTTAGAAAGAAGTGTCTTAAAAGTTATAGGTGTACAGTAGACCGTCCAAATGAAAATAATGTCAGAAAGTAAACTGGGTTTTGGTAACAGGTGTCCATAATCCCAGCATAGAGAATGTCAATTTAGGGCTAACTAGTTACATAGGGAAACCTACCAACAACAAATAAAATCAGACAAAAAGTGAGGGATGTAACCACATTGTTAGTTGGAGAATGCAATGAAAAAGAATCACTTAAGGCAGGACATAGATTTATTTAGAGCAAGCAAAATGGATTTTTAAACAAATAATGTATCTGTACTTGGTAACTGTTCACATATCTTTTATCTGACAGAGTCTCATTGGGTATCCAATCAACACTTAGGTGCAGGCCCCATAGCCAGCAGTAGAGGGCCAATACCAAATGAAGGCAATGGTAGCTTCAGAAGATTATTTTTATTTACTTATTTGTCTCATATGCCTTGGGCAATTAAAATAATTGTTAATTACTATTAATTGATAATTACTTAATTTCACATTATAGGCCTTATGTCTATATATTATAGTTTCTACTTTTTGCGTCATTGTTTTTAATTTGAAATCTGTATAACATGTGTGTATTTGTATTTAAATATGTTTCTTTTGCTTGTTCTTTGGCTTCCCCATTTTTTTTGTTTAATTGTTTTATCCAATTTGTGTGTGTTAGATTTATCTTATTCCATTTTCTTTCTTTCTTTCTTTCTTTCTTTCTTTCTTTCTTTCTTTCTTCTTTCTTTCTTTCTTTCTTCCTTCCTTTCTCTTTCTTTGTTTCTTTTTTCTTTGTTTCTTTGTTTCTTTGTTTCTTTCTTTCTTTCTTTCTTTCTTTCTTTCTTTCTTTCTTTCATTCTTGTTAGATTTCTCTTTTTTTCTAACAAGACAACAAAAAGGTATGTATTTGGGTAGCTGAGAGGTGGGGAGCATCTTGAGGGAGAAGGGTAGATGAAACCATAATCATAATGGATTGTACTGAAAAGTATTTTCAACAAAAATACATTTAAAGATGTTGGTGATATGGACCAGTAATGTAGGTATCTGTGGCCTTGTTATTTATTCAGGCTTAGAACTACTTAATATGAGGAATTTTGCTAATAGTTTATAGGAAGATGACAGAAACAATTTTACCAAGTCAAGTTTAAAGGAAAGGAGATTTAGTTCCAAATTTTCTAACCATTAATATAATTTTGCTGTTTTAAGAAAGGAAAAGTTAACCATACCAGAATTCTGAAGTAATTGAACAATTATACTTACTCTTATAGTTCTTTTCCCTATGGGAAAATGGCCTTTCAAACATGCACTTAGCAAAAAGACCCAAACCCATTCACAGAAGAGAAATGGGTGACATATTTAGAAGCTCATCCCATTATGATAATTAATATAATTGATGTTAGAAAGTGAGGACAGTAGCTCTTTTCTTCCTCATTGGCTGAATTAAAATCCACAACTTTTAGTAAGAAAACATTTCCATAGAAACTGCTCTACTTCCTGGAATTGTGGCAACTGCGTCCTTAGTTCACTTGTTTTCAGGGTGATTTTTCACATTTTTGTTTTGTTTTGTTTTCCATATTTAGCATGTTTGTTGCTTTTGAGGTATTGTTTCATGACTATATAAAATATTTTGTTATTTATAAAACAAGAAGTGTATATTCTATTTTGACTTTCCCTAGGTTCAAGTAAAATAAATCTAATGGATCTACTCTTTAATATGTTTGTAATTTTAGATTGTGGAAACCAAGTTCTAATTATCATGTTTGGGGACACATGGCATTTAATTATGGTTCCTTAAAGCTTACATTTGATTTTTTGTGCTGTGTTTTCAAATTATATTGGTTTTGTACATACTGTTTGGAAAACACATTTAATGGGATATGGGCTGTTTTAAATAAGTGGGTATGATTTCTGAATAACTGTATTTAATCCATTCATGTGAAGTATATTTTCTGAAACCCAGTGAGTGAGATCTAAATGGCATACCCCAGTAACTACTTTGCCACAAACAACAGTTCTAAGTGGTTTCTTTGCACTCTTGGCATTTCTCGAGAGGCTAATGATTCATTTCTTATACAGCTGGTCCCTGAAGGGCAAAGGCTGACTAAGGGGTATTTGAAGTTAAGCACTCACAGCAGGGATTAAGTACCACTTGGCTAGACTCCAAGTTTCATCAACTTGATCTTTATTAAGGAAAATAAATGCAACGGTGGTGAAATGATGAAATACTGATTTGAATTTTCCTGAGTCATCAGAAATTTCACAATTACTTAGTTTTCCATAATGCATAGTTTCACGGATTGATATTGCTTAGGGTATGAAAAATATACACTCTGTTGTTTTCACTTCGGTTTATTATGTTGTGTATGGGCGCTTTGTGCGCACATACATCTGTGCCCCACTTGCTTACCTCGTGCTTGCTAGGCCAGAAGAAGACATTAGGTTCCCTGAAACTGGGTTAATCGAGTGTTGTGAGCTATCATGTCGCAGGCAGGAGAAGCAAGTATTCTTTACTATTGATCCATCTCTCTGTCCCCCATACTTGAATTTATAATCTAATGGGTTATTTCTTTTGATCTGTTTGTCCTCTAATATTTAAGGATTGGCATTACTTGAACAAAGAATACAGAAATGCTACAAATAATTACTTATTAACTGGTAAATCTCAAATAACAACTAAAGCTAAATAGAAAGTCCTTTGAACAGAATTTACTTGGTTGGTTGACTAGGTTACTAGCTCTGTTTCATCACTTAGTACCTAAAGTGATGTCATAGACTGTTGAAATTCATTTGGAAACAAATCCTGGCTGCTTTGTCTGCACTTTGATGGTGTGACTAGATAGTGCACTTTGACGGTAAGTTGTTGGTACTGGAATCAAATGCTTATTGGAAAGATCTGCCTTTGACACATGGGAAACGGGAGAATGAGAAAACACGTGACTGGTATTTGTTTACATCATAATATGAGCATTTTATTTATTCTTCAAAGTTTTTCTTTGTGTAGCTGTTACTTCCCTGTTTCCCAATGGAGAAATTGTCTCAGACCAAAGGACTTTGAGACAGTTGTGCTTATCAGCTGTCTGACTTCTCTTAAAGAGCTCTCCATCTTATTAATTCAGAAAGTCCTCTGCACGTAGATTATCTCTGATCTGAAAGAGACCCTCTCTTGTGGGGCTATGAGGGCTGTGTGCCAGGCATACTCTTAAGATGTTAACTTCTTAAACTGTGTAAATCTGATTCTATTCATCTTTTTCTGTTCGCTAAGGGTGAGTATGTTATTTCTAAGTTCATTCTCTTCTCTTTTTTATATTTTTTATTAGATATATTTCTTTACTTACATTACAAATCTTATTCCCCTTCCCAGTTTCCTGACCATGAGCCCCCATTCCCTCCCCTCCCCTCGCCCATACGGGTATTCCCCCTATACATCCCCCTTATTGTGCGCCCCATATTCCCCTGCACTGGGTTCCAACCTTGACAAGACCAAGGGCTTCCCCTTCAGTTGTTGCTCCAACAAGGCTATTCCCTGCTACATAAGCAGTTGGAGTCCTGGATCAGTCCATGTATAGACTTTCGATGGTGGTTAGGTCCTTGGAAGCTCTGGTTGGTTGTCATTGCGTTTTTATGGGGTTGCAAGCTCCTTCAACTCTCTCAATACTTCCTCTAATTCCCCCAAAGGCGGTACTGTTCTCAGTTCGGTGGTTTGCTGCTAGCATTGATCTCTGTATTGGACATGCTCTGGATGTGTCTCTCAGGAGAGATCTATATCCGGTCCCTTTCAGCATGCATTTTTTAGCTTCATCAATCTATGGTCTCCATGTGGGGCAGGCTCTGAATGACCATTCCTTGAGTCGCTGCTCTAAACTTTGCTTCCATATCCCCTCCTATGGATATTTTTCCCCTTTTAAAAAGGAATGGGAACATCCACATTTTGGTCATCCTTCTTCTTGAACTTCCTGTGGTCTCTGGATTGCATCTTGGGTAATTTGAGCTTTTTAGCTAATATTCTCTTATCAATGAGTGCATACCAAGTGTGTTTTTCTGTGATTGAGTTACCTTACTCAGGATGATATTTTCTAATTCCATCCATTTGCCTATGAATTTCATAAAGTCATTGTTTTTGATAGCTGGGTAGTATTCCATTGTGTAGATGTACCATGTTTTCTGTATCCATTTCTCTGTTGAAGGGCATCTGGGTTCTTTCCAGCTTCTGGCTCTTATAAATAAGGCTGCTACGAACATAGTGGAGCATGTGTCTATTGTATGTTGGAGCATCTTTTGGGTATATGCCCAGGAGAGGTATAGCTGGATCCTCAGGTAGTGGAAGGTCCTATTTTCTGAGGAACCTCCAAACTGATTTTCTTTTTTTTTTTAAAGATTTATTTATTATATATAAGTACACTCTAGCTGTCTTCAGACACCAGAAGAGGACATCAGATCACATTACAGATGGTTGTGAGCCACTATGTGGTTGCTGGGAATTGAACTCAGGACCTCAGGAAGAGCAGTCAGTGCTATAAACCACTGAGCCATCTCTCCAGCCCCCAAACTGATTTTCAGAGTGTTTGTAACAGTTTGCAATCCCACCAACAATAGAGGAGTCTTTCTCTACATCCTCACCAGCATCTGCTGTCACCTGAGGTTTTTAGCTTAGCCATTCTGACTGGTGTGACGTGGAATCTCAGGGCTGTTTTGATTTTCATTTACCGATGACTAAGGATGTTGAACATTTCTTTAGGTGCCTTTTGGCCATTCGATAATCCTCAGCTGGGAATGTTTTGTTTAGCTCTGTACCCCATTTTTAATAGGGTTATTTGACTCTCTGGAGTCTAACTTCTTGAGTTGTTTGTATATTTTGGATATGAGCCCTGTATCAGATGTAGGATTGGTAAAGATCTTTTCCCAATCTGTTGGTTGTCATTTTGTCCTAATGACAGTGTCTTTTGCTTTACAGAAGCTTTGCAGTTTTATGAGGTCCCATTTGTCGGTTCTTGATCTTAGAGCATGAGCCATTGGTGTTTTGTTCAGGAAATTTTCCCCAGTGCCCATGTGTTCAAGACTTTTCCCCACTTTTTCTTCTATTAGTTTGAGTGTATCTGGTTTGATGTGGAGGTCATTGATCCACTTGGTCTTAAGCTTTGTACATGGTGATAAGCATGGATCGATTTGCATTCTTCTACATGCTGACCTCCAGTTGAACCAGCACCATTTGTGAAAATGCTATCTTTCTTCCATTGGATGGTTTTAGATCCTTTTTCAAAGATCAAGTGGATACAGGTGTGTGGGTTCATTTTTGGGTCTTCAATTGGTCTGTCTGTCTGTCTCTGTACCGATACCATACAGTTTTTATCACTATTGTTCACTCGTTTCTTATCTGCCTTCACTGGGTCTCTAGTCAAAGATGTTGAGAAACTTACCCATATTATTTCTTGGTCTAGAGCCTCCTTAAGCCTGTCATTAACCTTCTTCTAGACTTATGAGGTCTCTTTGGGTTGCTCTTTACATGAATTATTCTTTAAATAAATGGAAGGACGTCAGCCGACTTTCAGGCTGTTCACCACACCATTTCTACTGAATGTTTTCCTCCTTTACACACAGATTTTGGGTTGTTTCAGAATCTACCATATAGTAGTTATTTGAACAGGCTTGCCAAGATTTATTTTTATTATCAAAAGTGATGTGTGAAATGACTTCTTTGGTATCATATGATCCATGAATCATCAGCTGCACTTTTGTGTCCTATAATGCCACTTCAATTTGGGTAATGGTGATGTTCTGATGCTCTTATATGTCTAACTAGAAAGCTATTCAACAGAGAGAAAAACCAGTTCTACACATTCATAGGCTACAAATCAATCAGTATCAGATTGCTTAGTTCATTCACTATTGAACATATATGTAATCCACCAAAAGCAGTTCAGGTTCATCTTTTATGCTTTCTCCAGGATGGAAAGAAGGCATAGCATGGGTTATATTGTCATCTGGGGTAATTTAATTTGACAACCAGAAGTATTATAAATGGGGAAATCTCTTTATATGTCCTTTAAATAATAATTCATTAAGTCATGAAATAATTTAATACAGATATGATTCATAATTATTCTTAACACCATATATAATACCAAATAATACCTTAGATCTCAGATATAGCATAGTTTTGAATGCCTGTCTTCCCTTAAGGTCTGTGCTATGAACGAAAGCATATGCTGCTTCCAGATTGACTAATCAGATCTGTGTATGAAGTCACAGTTGTTAAAATGTTTTCATAAGATTTTCTAACTATTATTTGGCACCAAACAGGCAGTGTATGCTGGTCAGCTCTGATTTCCACAGATACGCAGAGAAATCCTGATGTAATATTCTCAAGGTGGATATACCTATATTTTTACTCTTTTATATTTTAAGATTATAATATAATTACATCATCTACTTTCCTTTTAACTTCCAAACCTTCTCATATCCCTTCTATTGATTTATTTTAATATCATGAAGTCTTTTTATGCTTCTTCAAAACTATAGCACCAGATGTGGCCAGAACTCCAGTTGTGGTCTTGTGGCTTCTATTCCCTCCTGAACATCAATGAAGCCTTCTCCAAAATATAATAAGAACTAAAATTATCATTTTTGAAAGTCAGAGTTTAAATACGTGTATGGTGAAACTAAAACACAGCTTTTAAAAATGTTTCATCAACTTGCTTCCTTTTATGGAATGGTCTGTATTATTTATTTTAATCACTGATCAAATATTCCAAAACTTCAGATGAAGATTCCCCATTTCTAATGAGTATAATGACTCCTCTGATTGGAAGTTTCTGAGACTTTTAGGATGGACTCATTTGTGAGAAAAAATGCTAATGTTACATTTTAAATGATGCCCTGGGATACTGTCAATATTTAAAAACATATGTGTAAGCCATTCATTATAGCTTAAGGGAAAGATGTTCTTAACTTCTACCACCTAAAACTGGGAGACCTTGTTCTTTGAACTAGTAAGACAAAGCCAACAGTTGTGACCACGGTGATCCTGATTCCTGCTGATATTACCTCTCAGGCAGGTAGTTTAATCATCAATATTCCCCCTTAGAGAAGTCAGGACAGTAAAGTTGAAGGAAGAGACATAGGCTCTTAAACAATTTGCCTCCTAAGAACCCATAGCAATTATCTGTATCTCAAGGATAAAATTAAGCAATCAGTTTTAATAAAATCTTTGACTCTAGTATGTATTTGGTTTTCAAGATGACAACTTTTAAGGTTCATTACATGGATATACTTATACCTTATTGAAATAATATCAAGTATCATATAATTACCCTACTGTCTTGAAGAAAATAACGGTAATGAAATGTCAAAATCAGCCAGATGTTATGAATTACATTATGTTACGTTCACTCCCCTGTTGCTGGAATTTCCAACCCCAAGAAGCCCGCATAAAACCCACAATCTAGTTATTATGTGTATAAGCTATGTGCCAGGATCAGGCAGATCTTGCACTACACTAACTTATTCTCCAGGTATAAGATGTTTTGTACCTTGTGACTACTCCTGGTCACATGATTCTGCTCCATCATGGCTTCCTCCTCTTTTGTCCTCTTCCTTCCCTTCTGCTTCTCCTTTCTCTGCCTGCCCCCAATCTCAAAGACCTCCCACCACACCTTTCCCCTCCACTGCCCAAGCACAAGCGCTAATCATCTGGACCGGTTAAAATAGAGAGAAGGTTCACATGAGATCACCTGACTTGTGATCAAATACTTATCAGGGGCAATCACTCTTGAAGAAGCATAATTAACATCAGAATTCAAAGAACATCAGGAGAACCCACAACATTCCCCAATTAATTTAATATGCAATTTAAGGTACAGATGGCACCAGGTAGAAAGAAAAAAATTACTTTTGTTCTTTTCAAATGCAGTCAAAACTCGTATACATCAGCCAATGCCCATGAATAACTGACCTTTACTTTACTTTTCTAGCCCCACTGAGAGATTCTTGGAAGCATGACTATATGGAAATAAGATGCAATGGGGGTGGACTATTAACACATGGTTTGGAGCTGACACAGTCTGCATTAGGATGCTCAATGTATAAAGCGAAGAATTTTCTTTGAGTCAATACACAACTGGAAGATATCTACTGAAATTAGAAACTAACATTTCAAATAAATAACCCCATTTCAGAGTCATAAATACAGGTCTTTGGAATAGCTGCTCTGGCCCAGTTCTTTTATTGATTAAATTTTATTTAAAACAAAATCTTGGGTTTAGGACTGCTTTTTGACATTCATGATCCGTCAATAGATTTTCCTTTTACTTGGTTAGAGTTATAATAAGAGTAAGGAAATAATCCCATGTCACCAAGTAATTCTTGCATGTTTAAATAGGCTATCTCTTTTCGTTATCAGAACTTTCCCTTTCCCCCCACTTTTCATTATTATTGCCTTCAGGGCATTATGTAAAATTGATCACAGTCACCAAATGGCAGTTAGCCCTCTTGCCTTACTGAAGCTGATAAATTATGAGTGATGAATGAGACAGTGAGAGATTTGCTTGGCAATGTGTATGCTGTTTAGCTAATAGCTTGATCAGCTGATTAAACCAGGGCACATTTTCTCTAATGAGCTTGATGTAGCCAAACAATCTATTTAAGTAGCAGTGACTACTCCCAAATTTTATTGCTAAGCCAAAAGTCATATTGTGAGGGAGACTGTGTTTTAACCTGACATAGAAAAAAACTTTTGTATGTAAATCTAGTTGTGAATTCTTAGTTGAGAAACTAAAAGTCTCTCTCTCTCTCTCTCTCATGTGTGTGTGTGTGTGAGTGTGTGTGTGTCTGAGGTGTCTGAGAGAGAGAGAGAGAGAGAGAGAGAGAGAGAGAGAGAAAGATGTAGTGGTGAGTTTAGCTAAATTGCTTTGTGTTCTAGATGGGTCATGCTCTCAGCCATTTGCCAGAGCCCTCTGCATTTGCAAATGAAAGACACACACACACACACACACACACACACACACACACACACACACACACACACACACCAGCAATTTTATATGTCTCAACTAGCTCAAAGTCCGGGCACTTCTATTTCTATCTGCTGCTAACAAACACTCCTCTCTGGTACTTCTGAGTTTACATCTTTTAAAAATCTATATTTTACCTTTTTTCCTCCAAACGTAATTGGGGAAGTGCCCATGTGGCAACGTTTCCTGATTCACACAGGCATTTAAGTCTGGAATTTCTTCTTTCCTGTCATGGAAATCTTGGCCTTCTTTTCTTCCATGTTTTAGCCCTCATAAATCTAAAGGTCCTGCCTCAGTCTGCTTGCCCAGCCTTTGGCTGTTGGCTCTCAAAAGGCAATCGAGAACAAAGACCTTCAGCATTTGAACATACAGATTTTCATTATTGAGAGCCATATTAATTCAAAACATTAAAACCAAACCCTAACAGAGAGTTGTCCATCAATTGTTCCTTAGAATTTATTCATGATTCAGTTATATATACTAGATAAACTCATGTAGTCATTAATGGAGGTCAATGCTACATATGTGTGAAGGACTTTTCTACTCTGTCCAATAAAACAGACATGCAAATGTCAAATATTTCTTAAATGTTTGAGACCATATCACACATTTGTTTTTGCTTAAAGATGAATGTGTTGATATGTAAGTGCACATGGGAAGACGGGCTTCTGAAACGGAACAGTTTCGGATGACAGGTATGATTCACTCACATGTTTAGTCACTATTGGATATGAAAAATATAATACATTTTCAAGTACAATCCATTTGACTATGAATTTCATGAAGTCATTATTTTGATAACTGAGTAGTACTCCATTGTGTAGATGTACCACATTTTCTGTAGCCATTCCTCTGTTGAAGGGCATCTGGGTTATTTCCAGCCCTGGCTATTATAAATAAAGTTGCTATGAACATATTGGAGCTTTGTAATATGTTGGGGCATCTTTTGGGTATATGCCCAGGAGAATAAAAAAATCCAATATAAGAAAAAAAAAAGAAAAGAAATAAATAATACAATGATTTACCCAAATCTTAGGCATTATTAGATATCGTATTTTAAAATATCTCTGCCTCTATTTTCAAATTAATTATAGCCTGGAGGAAATCTATCCTCCATTCAACATAAATAAACTTTTATAAATGAAAGACTCATAACTATTGTCTTTTCAAGATCTGTGTGTTGTGCTTGAATGGCCTCTTTGCTTTTCTGTCTATGCACATTTATGATCCTAAAGTAGTAGTCACTGAACAAAAAAAGTAAATATTTGGTCAATTATTTATATAAGAATATCTCCATGTTTTTAAAACCAATTTTTGAAATATATGTTTTATATGCAAGTATGATTCTCATCTGTATAAGTAAGCAGGTTTCAGCTACCTTATACTAAGCGTCTGTATGTTTATCAACATATCTTGTTTTATTTTATAATGTAAGGGTTAAAATATAGATGCTTTTTCAAACATAATTTCTTTGTAAATTTGCTACAAACATTAAAGCCATCATGAATTCAATTGGAACCATAGGTCAGCAGTTTTGTTTTTTAGAGAGTACAAAGATTTTCAAGTTAATTTGCTGCAGTAATTGATACACATGCGCAAAGAGATTGTAATTTTCAGAAGAAGCCTGATGCCACACTTGCAGGTGTCCTGGTATTGTGCTCTTTCAGTAGACGTGTGAAACCTTTTAAAAATATGGGAGATGATCATACTTTTTGTAGGCTTTTAAGAAACAGATGTAGGAAAAGCAATAGCATAAATGGGAAGGAGCTTTAGGGCTGAGCAGGACCCTTTGCTACTGGAGCATGAAACACCAATAAGATGTAGCAAGTATTTATCGTGTTTAGTTTGAATGATACCTCTTATCCGGGAGCCTTGCGATTATAAAGGCCTATGTGCTCGACCTCAGAGAATCAGAGAGAGGCTGTTCCAGGCAGGAAATTCCTCTATATGTGAAGATTTCTGAAGTGCATGTTACATAGCAGTTGCCAAAACAGTTCCCCTGTGTGCACAGAGAGAAATATGTCTTCTGTAAGTGTATAGAGGCATAACTCATGTTCGTGGGAAATCCATATTCCCCTAGTTTTTACCTATTCATTTATTAAGACAGTTAGAATGTAATTGAATGAGTGTTCTCTAATTGTTATTAATGTCCTAGTAATGTAAGATTTCCTCATTTAGATTTCAAATTACCATCCAGTTAGGTATTGTTCTTATAATGTACGTACTGTGACTAAAACTAACGCTCAATATACATCACCATAGGTCTTGTTTTACAGTGTCTTGCCTTCTTCCAATCAATGTTTGAAAAATAGCCTCCATTTCTTCACTGAGTTATCTAGTAGCTTTCTTCCAGCATTAGATCATTCAGATGTCACCAGAGGCATGGACACAGGATAGGCTAATTGTAAGGAAGCATATTTTCTATTGTAAAGGATAAAGAAAGGGCAAAGAAGAGGAAGCAATGATGTTCCTGATGCTCTCTTATTGTTTGCCTTTGTCTATAACTTCTGTTAATTCATCTTACACAATCAAATCAATAGTGCACATGCATGATACAATGTGAACACACATTTTGGGTTGGTTGTAGTCTACATTATATTTTAAAACACATTTTATGTTCCATGAAAAATTGTTCCAAAATTAACACTAAGTTGAGTCTTAGAGTATTTGCCTGACATATACGATGTCACAGATTCAGTCCTCAGAAACACACACACACACACACACACACACACACACACACACACACACAAGTAAAAAATAGAATAAAATTTAAAAAGAAAAAAAACAAATGATCAAATGATAAACATATTAGTAAACATCTATTCCTTTTTAAAAATACTTCAGGAGTGATCCTCCCTTTATCCTTTTTATAATTTTATAACATTAGTCTGGATGTATAGGCATGTTGTTTATGTGTATGTCTATATACCACATGCATACAGCTCCTCCAGAGACCTGAAGAGGACATTGTTTGACCTTGTACTGTTGTGAGAAGCCTAGTGAGTTCTAGGCATTGAACCTAGCTTCTTAGGAAGAGTTTTTGATGCCTTTAAAAGTTCCTGAACAAAACACCAATGGCTTATGCTCTAAGATCAAGAATCGACAAATGGGATCTCATAAAACTGCAAAGCTTCTGTAAGGCAAAGGACACTGTGGTTAGGACAAAACGGCAACCAACAGATTGGGAAAAGATCTTTACCAATCCTACAACAGATAGAGGCCTTATATCCAAAATATACAAAGAACTCAAGAAGTTAGACCGCAGGGAAACAAATAACCCTATTAAAAAATGGGGTTCAGAGCTAAACAAAGAATTCACAGCTGAGGAATGCCGAATGGCTGAGAAACACCTAAAGAAATGTTCAACATCTTTAGTCATAAGGGAAATGCAAATCAAAACAACCCTGAGATTTCACCTCACACCAGTGCGATTGGCTAAGATTAAAAACTCAGGTGACAGCAGATGCTGGCGAGGATGTGGAGGAAGAGGAACACTCCTCCATTGTTGGTGGGATTGCAGACTGGTAAAACCATTCTGGAAATCAGTCTGGAGGTTCCTCAGAAAATTGGACATTGAACTGCCTGAGGATCCAGCTATACCTCTCTTGGGCATATACCCAAAAGATGCCTCAACATATAAAAGAGACACGTGCTCCACTATGTTCATCGCAGCCTTATTTATAATAGCCAGAAACTGGAAAGAACCCAGATGCCCTTCAACAGAGGAATGGATACAGAAAATGTGGTACATCTACACAATGGAATATTACTCAGCTATCAAAAACAACGACTTTATGAAATTCGTAGGCAAATGGTTGGAACTGGAAAATATCATCCTGAGTGAGTTAACCCAATCACAGAAAGACATACATGGTATGCACTCATTGACAAGTGGCTATTAGCCCAAATGCTTGAATTACCCTAGATCCCTAGAACAAACGAAACTCAAGACGGATGATCAAAATGTGAATGCTTCACTCCTTCTTTAAATGAGGAAAAAGAATACCCTTGGCAGGGAAGGGAGAGGCAAAGATTAAAACAGAGACTGAAGGAACACCCATTCAGAGCCTGCCCCACATGTGGCCCATACATATAGAGCCACCCAATTAGACAAGATGGATGAAGCAAAGAAGTGCAGACTGACAGGAGCCGGATGTAGATCGCTCCTGAGAGACACAGCCAGAATACAGCAAATACATGGGCGAATGCCAGCAGCAAACCACTGAACTGAGAATAGGACCCCCGTTGAAGGAATCAGAGAAAGAACTGGAAGAGCTTGAAGGGGCTCAAGACCCTATATGAACAACAATGCCAACCAACCAGAGCTTCCAGGGACTAAGCCACTACCCAAAGACTATACATGGACTGACCCTGGACTCTGACCTCATAGGTAGCAATGAATATCCTAGTAAGAGCACCAGTGGAAGGGGAAGCCCTGGGTCCTGCTAAGACTGAACCCCCAGTGAACTAGACTATGGGGGGAGGGCGGCAATGGGGAGAGGGTGGGGAGGGGAACACCCATAAGGAAGGGGAGGGGGGAGGGGGATGTTTGCCCGGAAACCGGGAAAGGGAATAACACTTGAAATGTATATAAGAAATCTCAAGTTAATAAAAAAAAAAAAAAAAAGAAAAGAAAAAAAAAAGTTCTGAGATATCTCTCTAGCCAATCCTTTTTTTTTTTTTCTATTTTAAAATTTAGTAGTGAATCAACAGCTAAAGATACTTGCCACTCAACCTAAAGGCTTGATTTCAATCCCTGTGATCCATATGGTATCTGGAGAGAAAAAACATGTAAAAGTTGTTCTCTGACTTCAACACTTATGTTGTGGAATGAGCAAACCATAAGCAAATGGGTACATTCACACATACGCAAGCACGCACGCACACACACACGCACACACAAACACATGCAAATTAAATAAATGCAATGAACTTGGTTTTAAAATGAAAATTTCACTAGTACATTTTCATCTAGAAGATAATTTGTATGTTCTTCCGCAACCTTGGATGTTCTAGTCTTCAGATATATTTGTAAATCAGACATCCTAGTTGATCAAGGATCTGTACTGATTTTCAAGTAACTTAAAAATGGAAGGGGTTAGGGATTTAGCTCAGTGGTAGAGCTCTTGCCTAGGAAGCGCAAGGCCCTGGGTTTGATCCCCAGCTCCGAAAAAAAGAACTAAAAAAAAAAAAAAAAAAATGGAAGTCCTTGTTGTGATTCTTCCTGGTACCATTAAAATTTAGATTTCTAATTGGTTGTTGTTATTACTTCTAATGGGTTCATTATTAAACTTAAATTTTACTGATTTACTATTAATTAAAGTTACACATGAAGCAATTGGAATTTTATGTAGTGTTCATAGAAAAGTTGGATCAACTCTTGTGCAGTCTGCAGAGAGAATATCTGGATTGCCTGCTTGTTGTAGGCCTGTGTCAGATTATTTCAGTGTCCTTGTGAAATGTTTTAAGCTTGCATAAAGAATGCTTATCATGTAAAGACATGAGATAAATAAATGTCAATATTACTGTATGTTTATCCTCACAGTCAACAGTACCAAAGATAATACTGCAACTTTGAGAATACAGTTCCCCATATTTACAATCCCAAAGAAAATAAAGAGACTATGCAGTTTTCAGAGCACAGTTTAGAAAATACTCCTAGGAAAATTGCAATGTCAGACCGAATTTTGCTTGTGATTCCTATACAGTATTTGAATATGATAGACACATTATATTTTGTTTTTAAATTCATTTGTTTTTAAATTTCTTGAAAATAGAATTGCATCATTCTTTTCTGTTCCCTTTCCTTTCTCCAACTTTTTCCATCTTGTATCCCTAGCTATTTAGTTTAGAAAGCTGACCTTATAAAGAATACATTGAAAAATTAGGAAGCTATTTTCTCTATTTTTAATTAAATTAAATATGATTCCTGAAGATATTTACCAATGCATACATACCTTCTGTTATTTGGTTTTCTATCCAATCCATTTCATTGACAACACATATTTAAAAACATGTTCATTTTTTCAATTTACCATAATATCTTGAGAAAATAGAGCAAGCATGATAAATTTTCCATTGAAACCAAGCGAGAATGTATTTATAACCATTAGATTTATTCTACAAGTCTTGGACGTTAACCTTATTTTAAAATGAACTCAAGAGAGATAGATCTTATGCAGCAAGAGAAATTGCTAGTGATCATCTAAAATGCAGAAGGATTGATTATTTTTGCTGTTGAAATCACATTCAACCCAACTTTCATTTTTCATCAATTTTGGGAAATTCTAGGTTCTGCCAAAGAGTGGTATGTCAAATTTCTGCCAAGATCTATATATATGCTATCATTTGAGACATTTTTATTTGGGCTTTCCCAGATGGGTGCTGACTTCCACAGTATTGCTAGGCTGTTCTATCACTGACAACTATGGCACATCAGTTAGAAATATAATTTGACAAGCAAGTAACCATGACAACTTGGAAACATCAGTACTCTATTCCGTATTATGTCATCTTTGTTTGTTTGCAGTTTTCAAAATGTTGTTTACCTAAGCTCTAATGACACATTGAAATCTATATTCTAAAATATGCATGGCCATAAACACATATTACCAAATAAAATTTTATCATTTCTATGCTGAAGGAAGATGGCTTTTATTTTTTAGCAAATGCACATTTTATAGACCGTGTCCATCTGGAAGCCATTTTATGCTGGAATGAGGTTACTTCTGGTAGAATTTATATGAAGCAAATAAGGATAAATAGCAAGTTTCCTTTTATTTCGATGTATCAAGAAAGATGGTGCAAGGCAGGATGGCTTCTGTTTGGGAAATCTCCAAGAAAGATTTCCAAGTGAACAATTTACTTGATGCATCTCTGGTTTCCACCAAATCTGTTTATTATTTAATCAGTGCTTGATTAATTTTACTGTCTTTATATTTATATATCTGAAAATAGAAGTGTAAACAAATGTAATATCCCATTATCATCTATGAAGCTCTTCCCCCATGGATCCTGGGGTATTTAATGAGAATAAATTGAACATTATCTTATTTAGCAAGTGCTCATAAAATTCTTTGGCATGTGCAGAATCAGTATTGTGATATTAACATGGAGGTAAAAGGTTAGATTTGTTATTTCTTACCTCAGCTTTTGATAATTTAGTTAGTTTTCCACATAGAGAATAGGATAGGCCTAACTTCTTATCATAGTTTGTTCTTTAGAATGTAAATGAAATTGAATGAAAGAGGTAGACTAAAAAAATAACTTTAAAGATGGTATGTATACAAATGGAACATATTTTAACACTGACATGAGTATTTAATTATCCTGACTGTGTTTAGTTCAATGTACAGTATTTTGAAATTGCAGCAAATAACTTGATTATTTAATGAAATTCTTCCTCAACTAAGTGCTATTTTAATAATGAATAAGTAAGCGTTTAACAGAAAAAATATTTAACACTTCCTTACTTCTGTTTGAATAAAAAAGTCCTCTTCAAACGGGCAAGATTGTTCCTCAGGTAAAGTTGCTTGTTGCCAAGCCTGACATTCTGGTTAATTCTGATGATGTGAGTTCGATTCTCGGACTCCACAGGGCCTAAAGGAAGAACTGATGGTCCTAAGTTCTCCACCTCACTTCTATATGTGTGCTATATGTAGCATGCATATACTTGTACACAAACACAGGCAGAATAAATAAATAAGGTGAAATAAATTAATTCTTGTAAAATAAAATTAAAAACATAATCTATCTGATAAAGTACCAGATGAGTGGTGTCCAAGATTAGTTGCCAGGATCACAGAGCTAACCAAATATTGAGCTATGAACTTCCTCCTTGGTCAATGGATTTCCCAGTGTACTGGGTTTAGTTTGTATGATTTTGCCTTGTTTTGTTTTCTCTACAGTCTGATGAAGCATAGCAGCCACTGATTCTGTGCACATTTGGTAGACTAGAGATACGTTAGAAATATACAAAGAACTCAAGAAGTTAGACCGCAGGGAAACAAATAACCCTATTAAAAATGGGGTTCAGAGCTAAACAAAGAATTCACAGCTGAGGAATGCCGAATGGCTGAGAAACACCTAAAGAAATGTTCAACATCTTTAGTCATAAGGGAAATGCAAATCAAAACAACCCTGAGATTTCACCTCACACCAGTGAGAATGGCTAAGATCAAAAACTCAGGGGACAACAGATGCTGGCGAGGATGTGGAGGAAGAGGAACACTCCTCCATTGTTGGTGGGATTGCAGACTGGTAAAACCATTCTGGAAATCAGTCTGGAGGTTCCTCAGAAAATTGGACATTGAACTGCCTGAGGATCCAGCTATACCTCTCTTGGGCATATACCCACAAGATGCCCCAACATATAAAAAAGACACGTGCTCCACTATGTTCATTGCAGCCTTATTTATTATAGCCAGAAGCTGGAAAGAACCCAGATGCCCTTCAACAGAGGAATGGATACAGAAAATGTGGTACATCTACACAATGGAATATTACTCAGCTATCAAAAACAACGACTTTATGAAATTCGTAGGCAAATGGTTGGAACTGGAAAATATCATCCTGAGTGAGCTAACCCAATCACAGAAAGACATACATGGTATGCACTCATTGACAAGTGGCTATTAGCCCAAATGCTTGAATTACCCTAGATGCCTAGAACAAATGAAACTCAAGACGGATGATCAAAATGTGAATGCTTCACTCCTTCTTTAAAAGGGGAACAAGAATACCCTTGGCAGGGAAGAGAGAGGCAAAGATTAAAACAGAGACTGAAGGAACACCCATTCAGAGCCTGCCCCACATGTGGCCCATACATATAGAGCCACCCAATTAGACAAGATGGATGAAGCAAAGAAATGCAGACCGACAGGAGCCGGATGTAGATCGCTCCTGAGAGACACAGCCAGAATACAGCAAATACAGAGGCGAATGCCAGCAGCAAACCACTGAACTGAGAATAGGACCCCCGTTGAAGGAATCAGAGAAAGAACTGGAAGAGCTTGAAGGGGCTCGAGACCCCATATGTACAACAATGCCAAGCAACCAGAGCTTCCAGGGACTAAGCCACTACCCAAAGACTATACATGGACTGACCCTGGACTCTGACGTCATAGGTAGCAATGAATATCCTAGTAAGAGCACCAGTGGAAGGGGAAGCCCTGGGTCCTGCTAAGACTGAATCCCCAGTGAACTAGACAATGGCAATGGGGGGAGGGTTGGGAGGGGAACACCCATAAGGAAGGGGAGGGGGGAGGGGGATGTTTGCCCGGATACCGGGAAAGGGAATAACACTTGAAATGTATATAAGAAATACTCAAGTTAATAAAAAAATAAATAAAAAAAAGGAAAGGAGAGCATTGTGTTCTAGCAAGTGGAGAGTTATGGTTATAATTCTTGACAGTTTCAGTAACAGCTGCTTTCACAGCTACTAACTCTCACATCCAAGAAAATGAACTTGACATGTGTCAGAGAGTCAAAATGCTCATGTCTAATGAAGACAAGATAAATATTTCTATACCATCATTCAGTCTAAACACAAATCATACATGTAGAAGAACTCATTTAGCTTGTATTATTATGATGAAAGTAAGATCAGTTTACTGCCAACGTGTTTGTTCAATTACTACAAAATTTAAAATTTAGTTACCCTGTTGCATATTCTCAGATCTGTTTAAAAATTTAATAACATCATGTCTACCTCCCTGTTCTATTTCTACCCTTCCCATTCCTTCTACTCTCAATAATTCATTGTATCCTCTGCCTAACCATTAACATTACATAAACAAGTTAACATAAAACAAAACCTCCTTAAAACATTCAGTGTTTCCTGCATGTATACAATATATTATTCATTCCTTGAGAATTTTATGAATACGTGATGCACTTTGACCATATTCAATCACCATTTCTTCCCAATGTCTCCCCAGCCCTACAGACATTTACCTTTCATACTATTATTTCTTCATGTGTGTTTCCTGCTCTCTCTTCCACTCTCTCTGCCCCACCCTCATATATATGGCTCTTATATATTTTTTTCTGTCCCTCTCACTTGACCCAAGGCTAGGGAGAATTACAATACATGGTATAGAGTGGAAACTAGGGAATGATAACTCAATCCACTTATTCTCATCACTTTAACCAGTTATGAGCCTCTGAATCAACCACTGATCACCTATTCCTGGATATTCTGTCATATCTATTTTAATTGTACTGATCCAACTGAAACTGTATTCACATACCTGATAGAGCACTGGAAACAGAGAAGGGTTTGTTTTGATTCATCGTTCTAGAATAAAGTCTGTTCTTCTGAGACTATCACTGTGGTTAGGAGCTCAACAGAAGCTACTGACATTGGATTATCATTAGGAAGCTGAGGGACAAGAACATTTGTGTTCATTTTGCTCTTCCCTCATTATTCATTTTAGTTTTCCAGTCTATTGAAAAACAGCCCTCAGCTTTAGAATGTGTCGTATCACTTAATGTAACCTACTTGTCTCTTTATTTATTATAGATCCTACCAAGTAGGCCATAAGTATTAACTACAGCATATACCTATTTTGACACATTTTATTTTTCACCTCCTAAAAATGTTTTCATCCTAAAAGTAGAAAAGATTCAGTGATTTTACAAATGCCATTATTACTTCCAAAATAGTGACAGACATAAATAAAATATAAATTTGAAGCATTTATTAATCAAGTGTGATAATAAACTAACCACTTAGGCTATCACCCTACATTTGCAATGGTTAGAATCTATCATTAAAAACCTCTAGAGACTCACACAATTGATACTAAAATGGCTATTAAGATATCCAGAAGAAAACTATAGATCTTGGGCAGTTTTTTTAAATTTTGTTACACAGAATGAATAGATTAACAATATTTGGTATGTAATAATTTTAATAGACTGAATGAATATACTCTTAAGTATTTGGAAAAAATCAATTTAAGGTAGAGAGATATTATAAAATATATACATTTTAAACATTTACCAATAGTTAAAATGAAGATGATGCAAGTTTGAAAAAGACTAAATAGACTTGTCATAAAACACTTAAAAAATAAAAGCAAAATTTAAAATTCTATATCTGGAAAAGACAGCCACTTGAAGAAATTGCAGGGAACTTAAAGTGCAGTTTATTAATAAAATTGTAGAGGTTAATTGAATGCCAGATCAATCATGAGATAATAGGTTTACGTGGTTATTAAAAGTAGACTACAGTTTTATCTGACAGCAAAATTCATGGGCTAAAATATATTGCCACATGGGATATGCCTTCATAAGAGAAAAAATGAAATCTTACTGGTTTCTCCATGATAGAATTAAGCAACATTACTAAGCATTAAATGGACAAAGAGTATTCAGAGAAGGGGGCTATATAATGAATTTCAATTTGTTTAATTGCTATATATAATTTCCAATGGTATATCTTTCATATGTTTAACATAAATCCTGCCATGTTATTGCCAAAGAATTACTCAATTTTATGTAAACCCTCAAAATATTGACAATGAAGTCATATTAATTGATAAAAATTAATAAAAATGTTTCCCCAAAACTGTACTTGCGAATGTCATTAACAAGCCACAAAAGGGATGTTTAAAAGCATCTTCAGAATTTGAATAAAAGTAAGTACACTTTCATGTTGGTATTTATTTATAAACAAAAAGATATTACAAAATTGAAACATGATTATTTAGTTTAGAAGAATGAATTGCACAACCAAGTAATATAGCTTATTATGATGATAATTATTGGATCTATCTACCACAGTCTATGTTAGGTAGCATGCTCAGAAGTAGTTTCAGCTAGCACAAACTGGACTCAATTTATTTAATATTGTTGGTTTATTTTTAAAGAAAGAATATGAAGTTGAGAATGTAGAGAGAATTATAGGTGGTATCTGAGAGAAGTAAGGGATGAGAAATGATCAAGATATATTGCATTGAGCTATCAAAGGATCAATAAAACCATTACTGAAAAATAATGTGGGGATTTTTCAAAGGATGTTATTGGTGAGTAAAGAAAAAGTGATTCAATGAACTCTTCAATAATTTACAGAATGAAGAATTTATGACTAGTAGGCATGTGGGTACCTATAACAAGGCTTCTTCAATTTTCATTTTGTTATTTAAAATTATAAGAACTGTTCTAAGTGGGTGGCGCCAGAGACAATATAAGATTGTTAACTGAATGGACTAATCCTGTAAACTTGATGTGATAAGCAATAATGGTGACATAAATGATTTTTAAGCTTCTTGTAAATTTTGGAAAAATTGACTCATGGATAAAGTCCATATTTTACATCAAACTTTGTGTTGTATGCTACCATAGAAGCTGACAAAAAGTTTATGACCCTTAGAATTTTCTGAGTTAAATTATGGTGATGATCTTTCCTACACTAACGTGTCAAACAGTGTATAGCAGTATAATGGAAAATTCAGTAACCAATGGCTCTCATATGAATACAACATGATTCTTGATGATTTAGATTTTGATGAGGACCATAGATTCATGGGGACTGACATTAACAAATCCACACTACTATTTAGGAAAACCACAGGTAAATATTTGTTACATGATTTAAAATTTTCCTCCCTATCTAAAACCAGTGATCAAACCTATCTTTTAAAATGTATGGGATGAGATTTATGGACAATTGAAGTAAAGTAAAAAAAATGTAGTTGTCAGGACATATAAATATAAATAAGTAATTGTAAAATTTACTCTTCTTATCCAATGAACGAGAAATGAAGGAAGCTGGAAAGATGACTTGATGGTTAAGAGCAGTGAAGGATTTTCCAGAAGACCTAGGTGCATCCATCCACATAGCAGCTCAAAATGATTTTTAACTTTATACCAAGCAAGAATGGAGTGCATAGACACACAGGCACATAACACATTGATAGACATAATGCTATTTAAAAAATGAAGAGAAAAATGAAGCATTTATTAATAATCTCTTTTTTCCTGAACAGTCACAATAGATGATAAACCAGAAATTCTCATTTTCCCTGGTATTTAGTTATCTATTTAAAAAAAAACTAAGAATCTTGCTCACATGCTTCAACTTAAATATATTTTTGTCACCTTAATAGTCTATTCTTAACAAAATTTTCTTACCGTGTTGATGTTATTTGCCATTGGAGATATCTTGTGGGAACATTATTTGTAACTGTTAATATTTGTGGTTATAGGGGTTCAAAACTGTGGGTCTAAACACCTTGTTTTTAAAATGGCAGTTTCTAACTTATTTCAGGAACTCGATACAGACAAAAAGTTGGCTAGCACAGGATACACATCCTCTCAAATTCTATGTCTTATGAAAATGTCCCTATATGGTAAAACTGGCTGAAAATATCTCCCTTTCAATGATTTAATAGCTAATATTGTCTATCTATCCATCTATCTGTCTGTCTGTCTGTCTGACTGTCTGACTGTCCGTCCATCCGTCCGTCCATCCATCCATCCATCCATCCATCTATCTATCTATCTCTCTATCTATCTATCTCTCTATCTAATCTATCTATCTATTTATCTATCTATCTATTTATCTATCTACATACATACCTATCAACAATAATCTAGGATCCTAACATTCATGTATTATCCAACTATATGGTTCATTGAGATCATAGAAGAGAGAGGGAAACAATGTCCTAATATGACTCAAGAATATTTATTCTTGTTAAAGACAACAGCTACTATTAAGCATGTTTGCTGGTGGAGATACACATGTTATAGCTGAAGAAATACTTATAAATATTTTAATTTATATTCTAAGGAATTACTTTGATAAATAATGAATGTTGTATTTTGTGTCACTATAAACAAAATTATCAGGATTTAATAGACAGATGATTTACATTTCAATGAATCACTGCCATGTACAGAGATAACATCATACTCTTAAGGAAAAGGAAAAGTTAAAGAACATTTTATGGTAACATTTTGAGTTGTTTATGATGGTATAATTTAAGGTTATTGAATTACTATAAATTCTATGAGTGGCAGAAATATAACTTTTCTTCACTGATTCTATTGAAAGAACACCAAGTCCACAATGATCACACACCCAGACTTATTACTGTGGTGTTTCCTCCTGTCATAAAGATTCACAAGAAAATGTTCTCTTACAACTATACAAGTTAAGCAAATGAAAATATTTTAAATTGGAGAAAATATTTACTTACCTCTTGGTGACTTCCTGTTGCTATCTGAGCAGTAGCTTCTGAGGCTCTGTGCTTCCACCTCTATACCAAGTTACTCGTTTTTAGTATCAAAGTCAGAAGTGAGACATTTTAGCTTTAGTTCAAGTATTTACTTCAAGTAGTTACTTATATACCAGAATGAAATTCAAACATCTTATCAGCTAAAGGATTGTTTATATTAATTTTTTTTTGCTGAAGTAATGTAAATTTTCCACATTTGAAAACAAGATGTAGAAGAAAGGAATCTTCATGTCTGTGTGCAAAGAACGCAGAGCTTGCACAGAGCCTGGCTTTAGGCAGCAAGTAAACACAATCTGTTTTCCAAGGTTTTTATTCCACTGCAAGTTCTGCAGCTACTGGTTTAAAAGTCATCTTTTTAAAGAAGTATTTCATAAATAATGTTCATAAAATACTCATTTTCTGTGTTGTAATTTTATCATGCATTCGGTATGATTTTTCTGTTTTCTTTATGTAAAGCAATAAAGGGAGATTTTAAGATCTAGTGCCAGAATTGTAGGTCTTGTACAAGGGGACATAGAGCTAATGCCTTTAATATATAATTAGTCATCTATGTATTTTTAGGACTCAAAATTACAACATTTCATTAAGCTTAGTGAATGGTACATGGAAACAGCAAACTTGCCAAACTATCCCTTTAATGTTTAAATTTTGTATGCTTATATTTGAATCATGTGTCTTATGTCACATCCCCTTCTTCTTAGGCAGAGACTGTTTTCCTTGGGAATGTGCTTACAGTGCAAATAATCATATTGTGGTGTACACGTGTACACAAGTAGATGTTATTCTGGGGTGTGTTTCATTTATGTGATGATTGAAAGCTTTGACTTGTCCATGCTTCTGTTGACAGGTTACCTCCACCCATAAAGCTCATGCTTGAAGGTTTATTTGCTTGTTTGTCTTTGTTTATTATTTTGACACCAAAAAAATGTACCTTATATACTAAAGTTAGCAAGCCCAATTCTACTAAAATTTGGTTATCAAGCTAGTGATAGGAAAAAAAGGAATAAATTAGAAGTAGATAGAATGTTAATTTTTTTTTTATATTTCAATTTTGTGATTTGGAGGGAGAGGTTTCAGGAACTCTTCCCTGGTTACTTGAGGTGACTCAGAGGGTAAAGCTGTTGACAATGGGACTTCCATCCCTAGGACTCCTATAAAGGAAGGGGAGAAGCAAACCCTGCAAGCCCTTTTGAATTCCACATGCGACACACACACATACACATATAATATGCATATATGTGCACACAAATGCCATACACATGCACACACATGTGTGTGCTTTTACACATACATACATGAACACACCAACCCATTTCAAACATCCTCACTAATGTGTTCATGCACATGCATGTACATACACATAACATAAACATACATACTTCTGCACATGCACACATTAACATGCACATACATAAGAACAAACACATACATGCATTATTAAAATTTAAATATTTGCTGTTAGTAGTAAAAGTTATTTTTAGGAAAAACTGAGGGAAGCAGTTTAAATTACATATTTTTCTTATTCATTTTTATTCTTTTTAAAGGGACATAGCTCACTTTATTTCTTAGAATTATGTATATGACTACACTGTAGCTGTCTTCAGAGACACCAGAAGAGGGCATCAGATCCCATTACTAATCCCATGGTTGTGAGCCATCATGTTGTGGCTGGGAATTGAACTCAGGACCTCTGGTAGCACAGACAGTGCTCTTAACCACTGAACAATTTCTCCAGCTTATTAATGTGCCTTAATTAGTCTTAAGGAAAGTATATTTACAAAATTACTAAGGTGGATGATAATGTAAGATTAGAAAGAAATTACAGGCATCTGTGACTATACTACTTAAAATTATTAACTCATATTATTGGTAATTTTTCAGTTGTTATTACTACCCTACATCTCAAAAAGTCATTTCATGATGTACTTACTTTTGTACAATTCACAAATTCTTGGTATAATATTTTGCTGATCAATATGTTTACCTTATCTTTTTATATTTATGTGCATTTCTTATATTTAAACTTTGTAGCTTTTACCTATATCCTGTAACATGTGTTTTCTATTATTTCTTGGTCATCTTTCCTTTTTCTGGTATGGTGTATGTCCACATATAAACCCTAAACATGGATTTCAACAGTACAGGTTTTAATAACTAAGGTTTGGTATACTCTTGACTTAGAATGTGAATCAAACATCTCTATGTTAAAGACTTGATAACTAGCTTGGCACTGTTGGAAAAATGGCAGGGGAAAAGTATAGGGAATCCTGGGAGGAAAAAAATCATTGGAGAATTGTCTGCAGAAGGGGAATGGTTCCTTGGTTCTTTCCTCTATCTTCCAGTCATGACTGAGTTGAAAAGTTTTGTTTCTTCAAGCAGTCCGAATGAGGACAAGTTGCCTTAAAATAGGTGCAAAAGCCACAGGCCCAAAGACCTGAGAACCCAAAAACTGAAATGAAATATTTTGCCTTTATTCATCGTGCACTGACTTACATCACACATTTCTTACAGTTACAGAAAGCTGACTTGCATACATTCTTCTAAAATCTGTTTACTGGAGCAATGTCCCTATTTTGTAAGGCTGGTTAAAACCACTCTAACTTTAACTACTTTAATAGTTGCTATCGTCTAACTCTCATTTGATAGTCATATTTTGGTTATTCTTCAACAAATAGCACAAATACTTAAATGTTTTAAAGCATACCTTAATAAGCAACATAATACCTCACATTTTCTTTTTGTTGCCTTGTCAAGCATTTAAATTTGCATTCCATTAAAATTTACCCTACCCGTGCATGTAAGTAAATACTCTTGGTATGTGAAGAAGTCTTTAGAGGAAACCTGCATATGCATTCATACATTTACTATTGGTTATAAGATCACTTTAAGTGTACTACTTAATTAATTTACAGTTTTCCATACTTGTTGGTATTCTGAACTCATACATATTACAGATATATATTGTTGAGGTAAGTGTATTAATACTGTAAAAAATATTAGGTGAAGTTTTTTTAAATAAGGAATTCAGAATAATATTAATGCATAACTAAGTAAAAAATAGTTCATAGTAATCTCCGGGGACATCTCAATAGCCAACATATCTGGCTCTAGAATAATTTATATCCTGTTTTTTCTAAGAATTGTTTTAAAATGTTTCAAACTTTCTTACTTTAATAATACTTGTTAGCCAATATGAATTGTGCAATGCTCATTCAAGGTACTAACTTTAATATTAAATTAGAATGCCTACCTGAGCTAAGTATTTTTAAGAATATTACAAAAAAAGAAAAAAAATCGTTTTTATGTTTCTTCTGTTCTTATCAAGTGAGAGACAGGAAAGCTAGTAGCCTAACTTCCATTCTTCTGTAGAAGTTTGCCAAACTTCTTTGTGACACCAAAGCAGTGTGCCACTTCTATCAGGTGGGATGGCTTTGCTTATAGAGATAGTGACTAGATTCCTCTGGAAAAAAAAAACAGACTTTGTAGAATAATGAGGGCTTGCATCAATTTAGGCCATGTACTTAAGCACATGGTAGGTGTTTTGTGATAGCTTAAAGCAGTGGTTCTCCTGTTAATGGTTTAATTGTGTACCCACAGCAGGCAGACTTATATTAAAGGACCGTAGTATTAAGAATATGAGAACCATTGTCTTAAATATCCAGCCAGCAATTTCTGGATGTGAGTTTTAGAACTGTAAGAGCGGATATAAGCCCTAAGTATAAAAGTGACTACAAATGATAAAGGGAAGTAAAGAAAATCCAATCATTGACTTAAGACAAAACACAGTTATGTATGTGTAATTTTAAGACTGAGCAGGCAAGTTTGAGAAGAGTTTGAACCATTTTTTGTTCAAATTTAGTGTAAGGACCAGAAAAGAGATATTATCCTAAAACAAACAAAAACAGAAAGTATAACAGAAAATTAGATAATTCATTAGAAGACCAATTGCACATGGTACAAGGGCACTGTGGATGTTAGCAGTGGCCTTGAATAAAAGCAGTCCAGAATGGAAATGGGAAGTCTGGTTTTGTAGTCTTTTGTCTCTTCCTGACAGACATATGATATGAAGTTAGTCATCAGCCTATTGAATATATTCCTAGTCATTCACTGAGCAAATAACTTTGAAATACATTACCTCTGTCAATATTATTAATAATTTAAAAACAGGCCACACCAATAAATGAGAGCCTTTTGCTTTTTCCTGAAATTTGGGTAGCAATATTTTACTTGGTATTACATGCAAACAGTGATCAACTTTGTATGTTGCTTCAGTCTTACTTTCAGTTATTGTAGACAGAACACTGTCTTCTCATGCACAGCTGTTTTGCACCATTTTGTTCATGTCAGTAAACTGAAAAATATGTGTTGTTTGTTTAATTTGTGTGGGTGCAAGTTCTGGCACATTACTAGCACAGCTTGAGTACATCTTCAAAAGATCTGTATCCTTAATCTCTCTTCCTTCCTACATTGTATATTTACATTGTCATTCAAGTACAATTTTGACTAATACTATTTGAATTTGAAATCGGGTACACTGTTAGTGGCAATTCTAAATGATCACCTGTCAAAAGGAGAATTTTACATCCCTACATTGTTTTCTCCAAGTGTCCTGTCTTCCTATCATCACAGAAAATTCTCTTAGGTCCTAAATAATGAATGACCTTGACTGTGGTGACTCAACAGTCTTGCTGGAAAGATTCAACTGTGAATAATGGCCAGGTTATTTCTGCACTTTCAGCTCATCACAAAGTTGTCATCACCAGTGAGTCATCATTGGGGGACATTTTTAGGCCAGTTATTTTTTATGTTTGCTCCTATTATTTAGGGCTTATTAAGGACGATGGAAGTGTATACCAGCTATAGTTGTAAATCAATCCTATGATTCACAGTCAAAACATACCTCTGAACTTATTTGGAGGCTGTGAATATGTGATTTTTTTAATGCAATAATAAACATTTTCTTTGGGAATTTTTTCTAAAATTACACATTATAAAAATCTTGGTATTGATAAATTAATTTTCAAACCTGAAAACCTAGGCCATTTAGATATCCTTTTCAAGAGAAAACTATTACTCATAGTCAACATTTCAAATTCAAAATTAAAATCATATAAATCAAAAAGTACAGATTGATTTCTATCAATCAAACAGGGTGACTTTTGTGGGAATTGTCTTTCAGAAAGTGCATTTTAATTTTTTACTTTTTCTTTCAAACTTTTGAAACCATTCAATGCTATTCTAAGTTAGGGTTTTATTGCTATGAACAGACACCATGACCAAGGCAACTCTTTTAAGGACAACATTTAATTGGGGCTGGTTTACAGGTTCAGAGGTTCAACCCATTATCATCAAGGCTGGAGCATGGCAGTGTCCAGGCAGGCATGGTGCAGGAGGAGCTGAAAGTTCTATATTTTGTTCTCTAGGCAAACAGTAGAAGACAGGCTCCCCTATGGTTAGGAGTAGTGTCTCTTTACCCACCATCACAGAGACACACTTCCTCCAACAAGGCCACACTCACTTCAACAAGGCAACATCTCCTAATGATGCCATTCCCTGGGCTGTGATGGCTTGAGTCACATCTGGTGCATTAGCATTAGAGCAGTATTTCAGAGCTCACATTTGATCCAACAGTACCAGGCAGAGAGAGCCAAAAGAAATGATGTGTCCTTTAGAAACCTTTAATCCCACATCCAGCGACATCTTCTCCAATAAGACAACATTTCCTAGTCCTTCCCAAATAGTTTTCCCAAATAGGGACCAAGCATTCAAATATATGAACATTCAACTAACCACCATTATTGAGGTCAACTTAACTTGTATGTTTATCTTTATCTGACATCAGTAATAAGATAGACTTCATATCCTATTTTTAAATAGAAGTAAATTTCAACATAACCCTACTGTTATAAATGGAAAATATATATAATTGTCAGCCTGAGATGAATGCATTTCAATTATTTAAATTCTAATTAATAAGCTGAGCTATCCATGTGAGTTTATAGGTAAAATCAGGGTATTCAGTCAGGATATGACTCAGGCTAGTTTGGTATTTTGATTGGTTTATAATTGTACCCAAATGAACAGATATCATTTTTAGTTTCCAACAACTGACTGGAGTATGCCTTTCAGGAAAACACTTCATATAATATGTCTTCCAAGTAGTACACAAAAGGGAATAGGATTCATTCAAGGGTATTCTTTCAGAAAATAGAGACAGTGTCACATAGCATAACTTTACCTGGCAGGAACTATTTATGCCGTGGTGGCTGCAAGTTCATCCAGATAGTGTGTTACTGTCTGAGATTTTCAACTTCTCCACATATCTCCTCTTCTTGCTTTTTCTGTTTCATCTCCTGCTCTCTCCCTTCCTCTTAATACTTCTTCCCCCTCCCATCTTTTCTCTCCCTGTTTTATTCCAGCCAGTCTTCTCTGAAGTACGTGATGGTGACACAACTATCTACCTTTCCCAAATATATACTTCCAAGTCAAAAGAACCTGATTTCATCAGTTCGTCAATTATGTGTTCTGGATCATCATCCACTTTAGCATAGCCATGCCTGAAGGATACCAAATCCACAGAAGCTTTTCTGATGCTGTTTATACCCTGCAGAAAGAGAATCTATATTTAGCAGATTACATATTTTATTATGGAAATTGACACTTAATTTAAAGAGAGGCAACTTTGTAAAGCTTAAAGATAACTTTAACTCATACATTTTGCTCTTTTTTATGGCAACTAAAACTGTTTTAACTGGTTCAATTGGCCAATGAAATCTTAGAGCTAGAGCTTTTCCTATTCATCATGTGTATCTTCACAGAGTGCTAGCTGTTATATGAGTACGGGATGGCCTGATAAAAAAGGAAGGAGAAGGACAGACAGAAGAACAGGCTATAGAAACTGAGAACTGAATATATAAGCTGAGTTCATAAGTGATTATAAGAATTATGTAAGATTTTATCACACTGGTTCTTTTAACATACAGTTGTTTTCATAAACATCTGTATTATAAAATAACTTTTTCTGTATTATCTTATTTATTCTCTGAGATTTTTTTCATACCAAGTGTTTCGATCATATTATCAATTTTTGATTAATCTCAGATCCACACATCCTTATCCAACTGAACCAAAGTTGTACCCTCTTCCTTTTCAGCCTATGTAGTACAATTGGTCCTGCACATACACTCTTCTCTGGGTGGAATTAAACTGCTGTGACATCAAACCACCAATGGATACACCCATTAAAAAAACAAATATTTCTCTTATAGCAGGTTCAATTGTTAGTAATTCCTTTGATAAATGTGGGTCTTCATTTCTTGCCTTTTGTTTAGCTTGCGTCTGCTAAACAATGTATCAACTTGGTGAAATCTTATGTGCGAACTGATTTTCTGTGTACAGAAATGTAGTCATCCACTGAAATGGGCTTTTATCCATTATTTGATTACCCTCTTCCTCAAAGATCCTTATCACTTGGTTAAGGGGAGGTGCAAAAGTTGCCCTAGGTAAGACTGAGCATTCTGCCATCTTTTATTTTTAGTACAATGAGCACTTGTTGTTTCTCTTGTTTATTTGTATCCTCTGCAGAAAGAAACTTCTCTGATGAGGTTCAATAACTATAATTACTTGTACATATGATGAAAGGTATTAGAAGTATCTTAATACCCCTGTAGCAGAGTATTATACAATACAGAGTATAACTACAATAGTTATACTATTGAATAAGGTTTCTCTCCATGACCTATGGCTTGTCTAGTCAAATCAGATTTTTGGATCAATAAAAATGCCAGGTTTGGATTTCAATTGTAAATCAATATTTATACCAATAAGAAACTGGGTTACTGCCATAGTATTCATGCTACGGTTTTACCAGTTGGCCTGTCTTGACAGACTGAACATTACTTTAGTTTCGAGGGTTTATATCTGGGTAAGATAGGCAATTTGCCTTTCTATTCTGGTCACATACATAGCACCTCCCAGTACATGAAAGCAAGCCAGTGTGGATGATGATTTCAGCTGAGCAATAGTTTTGAATTTTTTCATTTTCTGTGACATAGGTAAGTGACTTGGGAAATACAATTACAATTCCTTTATAGATGGCTTTTCAGAGCCAGAAAATGGCTTTTCCTTTATAAAAATAACTGAAATTTTGTAATAGCAAAAACAAAGAATTCACCTCCCATCCAAACATAACTAGTCATCATGGCAGCTTTTTTCCCACATACCATATTGTCCTCACTATAGTGGAATTGTTTTCTCCTTGAGGATTTAAGCTATACCACATTTGTTTCTCTAGAACAAATTTCCTTTTCTGCTTCCATATCAATTCTTCCACTACATACAGATTATCACGGATATATAACATACATGCAACTTCACTGGAGTCGTTAAATACTGAATCACTCTTTTACATACTATAAGCTAGTCCCCAGCTAGTACTCTCTGCTTGTAGACTGATGTTTCTGTTCATGATATTACACCAGACACCAGGGAATTATTCTTAAGCTTGACTCTCCCTCATCTCCTGTGTAATCCCTTTAACAATCCTTCTGATTCTAACTCATACATATTCTGAAACTGTTTCATGTCTATTTCTGTCACACCAATCCAACTGCCAGTGTTTTACATTATTCTTGCAATTTCAATTTATTCTTCATGCTGAAACCGAAAGAATATTTTAAGACCATAACCTAATCATGTCAATTGTTTCTCAGTTTTTCAGTGTCTCAGAATAGTGCCAATTGTTTGTCAGAGACACGCCAAATCTTCCTTGATAACTCGCATTGCTTGCTTCCTGATAATCAGATGGACTCTCAGCTCTCCCTGCATACTGTTTCCTCACATCCCAGTCTGTTCCCAGCACAGAAATGCTTCGTCCTATCACTCTTGTAAAGATTCATCGACTCCCTCATTTAAACACATTAAAATTTGCTTCTAAAATAGTTGCTTCTTCAGAATGTTAAGCAGCAAAATCAGTTTACACACATGAACCAGGTTTATGCTTGGTTCTTTTTTCTTCAATATGATTCTCATATAGGTAGATAACATTAATCTTAAAATATGCTCCTTTACAAATACTGTGTAAGCCTGTTGAAGAATGAGGATACTTAACAGAAAATGGTAGAAAGAGATTAAGAAGACATACTTAAGAGAGATAGTCTCACCAGCTAATATATTTTAAAGATTGAAATTACTTCTTGTCTATATAGCAGTACAGTGACTGCCCTTCTCAGAGGTCTATTCCTTATGCTTTCTAAAGACCCGGAAGTTCATTATGTTCTAGGAATTGTGAGTTATGGCTGAATGGAAAAGGCCTATAGCATGAAATGAACTATGGGGACAGTTAGAGAACTTTCCAATGTACACACACTGAAGAAAAATGAATTCTGTTAACACAGAGGAAAGGCTTCATCCCAAATTCTAGCGCATTGTTCTGCAAAATGTTAAATAAAGTTTAAGGGGTCAAGCTGGGTAATGCAGCTGTGTATTGACTCCATACAGAAGAATGCATCTATTAATATATCCTAAATTCTGTTAGCAATTTGCATATTTTAATCAATAATGTGCAGAAAGATATCAAATACTGTCATTGATAAATTGTTACTACTAATAATAAAATTTACTTAGATATTTTGCCTTAAAATATTTACAAGCCATCGATATGGCGATACACAAATGTAACTGCCACCTTCACAACTCTGTCATCTTCAAACTCTGTTTGAGGATAGCTGGCATACAAAGTGGGACACTACATGAAAAAAGAATGACAACTTTATGTTTTTATTAATACCCTGTCAAAGCAGTGTTATTATGTTCAGTATCCTCCTTTTTAGGGGTGTAAAGAAATCTAGACAGATTGAGGGAAATCCCCATGTTCAATATAAAGAAGTATAGATTTGATATTTATACTAACACTATATCTGACATTAGAGCCAGGTTATTAACAATTTTCTAGGATCTGTTGCCTGATTAGAGATAGGCAGTAGGAGCTTAAAAAGTTAACCAAACCTCATACCTTTTTCCAGTCACCTTCAACTTTGAACAGGTAAAAAAGTTTGACCATATTTTGTAAAACATTCTTTTCTAAATGAGAGAAAATGGAATGTATAAGATGATCAAAACAAAAACATAAATAATCAAAAATGAGTTCTACCGGTATTTGTTCCTTTGTTGGAAAAAATGCTTGGCCAAAGCAGTTTTTGGAAGGGATTATTGTATCTTGTTCCAGAGTACAGTTCACCATGATGAGACAGTCTCAAAAGCAGGTGTTTCTCACAGCTCTGGACACACATTCTGTTAGGAGCCTCAGCCAAAGACTTTCAATGCTATCTGCTTTTCTCATTTATATTCATCATAAGTTCCCAGCCCATGGAATAGTCCTGCTTATATTTTTCATTGATTTTCCTACCTCAGTTGTCCTAATGTAGATAGTTCTAAACAAGCAAGGCCAGGAGCCGGTGTCCTAATTGAATCCATTTGGCAATCTATATTAACCATCACAACAGCCTATAGTAATTTAGTCATTTCCTTCCTGTTAGGGGAATGATTTCTTGCTACTTTAGCTTATTTTAGTACCATCATCAAGTCCAAAACATTAGAAAGATGTAGAGAATTGACTGTGCCCTCAAATAACCTTTTCTACTAGTAGATTTTTTTTGTGAAAACATGTTAGCCTCCTTTAAACACCATAAAATTGTTTAATACACATAAATTTCCAATTTACACAATGGATAAATCACTTACATTTCCAGTGATGAGGGATACTTTGATATTTTGAAAGCTACTACAGGGACCTGTATAGAGCCTTAGCTGAGAATACCTGCCACCTGCTACTGCAGTTTAAACTCCTTCAGAGACTTATTATACATTAGGTTTGAAAGTGCATGGCAAAGCTCCCAGCATGAAATATTATTTATGTAGAGGTTAATGATTATTTATAGTACTAAGCTACCAAATTATCCTTGGTATTTCCATTAGTATACAATGTAGCAATGAGTTATTCTTCCTTGTATCATTATATGCTCATAGACAACATAAGTCTTTTAAGATATTTTTGTTGTTATTGTTCTTGAAAAACATTAAAATTCTTGTAACTTTGATATCTTATTTTGTTAGTAAATAGCTGGGATCTTTTCCACAAGAATTGGACTGTCATATACAATACCTTCTTCCTCATTTCTCACACTTTACTACTTGATTAAGGCCATGTTCTTAATTCACCCACTTAATTTATTCATTCCCTTCAAACTATGTTTATCTTTAATAATATGTTTGTATGAATAAACTGAGAGCAGTGAGCTGAGCAATTTATCCCAGAGATATGTGCAGCGTCCTTACTTGTGCCTTAGAGTCAGAACTCTGGAGTTCATATTCTTGACTCCACATAACTAAAAATAAAATAGTCTGAAATAAATGCTGTTAATAAAATTAATATTTACACCATATTCTGAACAGCTTACTAATTTAATTAATTAATAATACCTATAAATTTTTACAGTAATTTCAAATTTGTTAAAAAATCTCTTTTATAGCTTCTACTGTAATAATAATATTATTATCTAAACAATAATGCTATTAACAATATAATTCTGACACAAAATAAATGACTGTAGTCATTGTTGTTTAACTGATCTGGATAATTCAATTCAAGCATTATATTTCGAAAATATTAAAACTGCACTTGTATTTAGCTTACACTTGTCTTTCAAGTTTCTATTTTCTGAATATATTTTAGAAATATAATTGTTCATTCTCTAATCTTCGGGCTGTCAGAAATGAGAACTGAGAAATAAATGACTGTGTTTAGATTTGTTGCTGAAACAGTGTAGAGTATCACACATTCCCTCACTCCTTTTAAACAATAGAATAATGAACACCTCTTCTGGAATATTTTCATAACACAGTACATTTAAGCAACCAACATGCGCACATCTGGAGCTATAAAGGATCACCTACTGATTCCAATAATTTTCCACCCAGGATTATTTCTGATTACTGGGCCACAAGTGAGAGAGGTTCAAAGTCATCTGAAACTAAGGTATACATAATGCTCATGGAAACCAGCAAGGACTTGTTGGGAACAAGTCCCCAGGCATACCTTGAATTTTTCTCACTAGGATTGTTACCCAGGGGACACTGGTTATCCTTTTAAGTAGTGTAAATTATAGCTATCCTCTTCCATTTCATTTGCACCATTTAATACTACAGGAGGGTGTAATTCTGAAGTATGTTCCTTAAAGACAAGGGAAGCAGGATCTGAATGATCATCTTCATCTTTAACTTCAGTAGTTTAAGAGAATTGCTGAGAGCGTTCTTTATTTGAATATTAATAGATACTTTTAAAGACAAAGGCTTGGTGAGATAAGACAAGGTTCACATCTCGTCTGTTCACTGAGTGTTTCACGCTTGATTTTTATCAATCTTAGAGCTAACTCAGAGGCATACCATAGATGAAAGCTCCGACACGCCTGCGTTAGACATTTCCCATGTTTCCCATGGAATGACTTGAGTCCTCTCTAGTGGAAATCTCATTCCGCCTGCCAGCTCCTTTTCATGCAGATCCCAGTGGTTCATAGTGAAGGGTGTGGTGCAACACTTAAAAGCAAAAGGAAAAAATGTCATGTGATAAATGAAAGTGAGTGAATAGAAAGCCACTCGAACTGTGAATTTCAAGTTTTCATATATATGAAAATATCCCACTCTTGCAGGTAAATGATTACTACAGTGTAGTTGTTTTTTTCTTGATTACAGCAAAACAATTGGGGCCCTAGATTACTTCTGTTTTTAAGATTTTTGTGATATTTGGTATTGTAATATCATAATTATCATCACTGAAGCTTGGTTGCTCAACAGCATGGTCATTAGTATCACTTATCTGGTGCTCAAAAGGGATCCCCAATAAACGATAATAGTATTTAGACACTTAGGCAAAATTTTTAAAGTTATGGTGATCAGACAGAAATTTATAATTGTTCAATATTCAGTATAAATACTGATAAAACATGATAATATCTTCTATAAAGATAATACAATCTTTTCAAAGCTTACACTGTTTTATTCAAGTCTAGTGTTGGGAAACCATGTGCAAGTTTTCATTTCCCTACTCACTGTGGTCAGAATAAAGGCAGAGCTCTCACGAGGCAAATGCAACTGACGTGGAGACTCTTTCTTTTCTGCATGATGCAGACAGAAGCTGTGATGGTTAAAATGTCAGCTTGATGGATTCTAGAATGATCTAGAAGACAAACCTCTGGACATGGCTATGGGGGAATATCTGGATAACATGAAGTGACATAGGAAGAACTCCCTTGAATGAGTGCAGCACCATTTTATAAGTTGTAACCTGGAACCATATAGAACAGAAAGAGTAAAAGGGGGGGGTGCGCAGCATACACTGTACTCTACTTCTGACTACAAACATAATGCAAAAAGCCCCCCCTTCTCTTGGTACCCTAATTTTTTTCACTGCTATGATGGATTGTACAATCTGGTCTTCAGACCAAAATAAATCTTACCTACTATTAAGGTTTATTTTTAAATACATTTGGGATTCAGGAGTTTAAATGCTTCAAATCATTCTCCATATTTAGAAAGTTTCTCCATCTTTGAAGCCAGCTATCTTTTTGATCCAAGCCCTCTAATCAATTTTTTTCTCTGATCCTTGAAGTAAACTCTTTTCCAGTTTTAAGGGCCTACATGAGTAGATCAGACCAACTTAGACCCTCCAGGAAAATACCGTGAAGTTCCCGAATCATTTTCAAAGTTCTTTTTGAACTGAGAAAACATATTCACAAAGATCACCTGCGAATTCCTGTCATTAAACAGGCTAATGCATGGTTTAAAAACGGTTATAACTCCATTATAATCAGAAGCTGGACTGGGAGTTTTGCTTGTGATATTGAATCTGCATCATGCAATTGCCATCCAATCACATCGTGGCTTTAAGATTACAGAATGCTAAACTTATATAGAAACATAGAAACTATTTGCTTCAAGATTTTCATGAGGAATTAGAATATGTAATTCTCTAGGCATGTGAGGTATCTACATATTTTGATTCCTTAATAATTAATATGGATTTTTATATCTACATTAAATTTAAACTTATAATTAACTTATAATATTAAATATATTTAGTTTAAACAACTAAAACATTTTGATCCTGGCATTTTCCTAAGTTCTGATATAAATCTATGTGTAAACCAACATTATTTTTTATATGCAGTGCATTACTCAAAAAACATGTGAGAACAAACAATGAGTACATTAATGGCACAAAGAATGATAAGCTAAGAAAACAAACATTTAACTTTGGTTTTGCAATAAATAGCATATTGACTCATTTTTCAAAATAGAATGATGTTGCACATTGTTCTCAAATTATTAAATTTCTGCAGTTTCTTTCAAATTAATCACATGACCTCTCTCTCTCTCTCTCTCTCTCTCTCTCTCTCTCTCTCTCTCTCTCCTTGATTTGCCATCATGTTTTACAGAAGTAAGCTAAAAGAACAGATTTTTTATCAATGTCAGAATATTTAGCTTCTTTTATTTACATATTTTCATCATGAAACTGTATGAGAGAATTGTCAAGGGGGAAATAAGTTTCACATGCTGCACTATTTACAACCTACCAGCTGTCTGCAGATAGCATATCATATTACCTGGACATTAAAATCTTATCTGAAAAAATACCATCATGTTAGAGAAATTTCAGGAAAACAAGGGTACAATCTTTATCAAGAATATAAAAACTGTTCAGGAATCACAAAGCATTAAGATACAAAAATTGCAAGAAATTCTGACTGAAAGTATATCTATTTGTAAGGACCCTATCAATGCTGTGCATCCACATGTATCTTGAAAACATTCACGTATTTCTCAGTTAGTGCACACCGCATGTTTATGCATTTTGATGACCTTATTCTCATTGCCTTTCAGATGAGAACTCTGAAGACAAATCAAACCTCCAGACCAAACCATTATTCTCCAGCTTTCCCCATTTGTTGACAGTTTTGCAACAGAAAAAGCTAATATAAAACAAGTGCCACAGACTCTGGGTCCTATCTCAGCATTTTCTAATTACCAGATTTTCCTCCTTTTAGCATTAAGACTAAGAAGATACTATTTAAACATAATTTTAAAATGTCAAATGGAGATAATGTGCTTTCCCTAGAATTTTTGTCTATCTACCAATTATTGTCAGTGTTCCCTAAATAAAGCTGAGTTTGGAGAAGGGAAGCTGAGGGCGTGTAAGTCAAAAGTAGTTCTTTGCTACATATACCACACATTGACATTATGATGATATCTAGTTATGTGGCCATTTTTTTCTTTGAATCAAAGGTGACAATGAATTACGTGGCTTAAATTGAAGCTGAAGAATATACAATGGATTTTCAAATAATTATACTGATTATAAGCATTCTAAGGAAATTAGTTGGGTGGAGGAAAGAAATTGGGGAAATAAAAATGCAAGGTAATTTCAGCACAGCTTGAAAGTAGGCAAGTGTGCTAAATAATATTTTGAATATATTATGTGATTATCTGAAATGAATAGCAACTTTTATCAAGTTACAGGTCTTGTAGCGATGTGCTCCTTTTTGTTACATATTAATGTAAATAAGGGAGTGCCTAACATCAAGTGTATATAGTTTGCTGACAGTACAGTACTTATTATTTTGGTTTTTAAATATAATTATTAAGCTGATTAACGTTCCATTATTCTACAGGCTTTTTAAAGTACATTCTTAAACAAACGATAAATTATTTTCTAAATAGAAAAAAATACTTTTGTGGCTTGCTTTAGAAAGGTTATGTAATACTGCATTTCTTTTCATGAAAATGTTTGACAGCATTGCAGAATTATTTAATTTTTCTAACATATATATATATATATATATATATATAGAGAGAGAGAGAGAGAGAGAGAGAGAGAGACCTAATTCGTTACTTCAGTAAAATAAAATAAATGTTATTTACTTTCCAAAGTTCTTCAGGTTTATGACATGATTGTGTGTCTCTGTGTGTGTGTGTGTGTGTGTGTGTGTGTGTATCTTGTTTTGATCAAATCAAATTATACTTGGTTTCTAACCAAACTTATATTCATAATTATGCAAAGAATTTTAAAACACAAGTGAAAGTTCTGTTTATGTATGTATATATGTATGTAGTTTTATTACATTAACATATGCAAATAGGCAGGGTCATTGCATATGCAATATCCCATATACAATTATAATTAAAATTGTATATCAGTGAAAACATTTATTTGAACTATAATCTGGATGCCTAGCATTGTATCTCTACTCCACACTTCTTTGCATTCCAGGTATGTTCATTCCATTGCCTATGTATCATCACGACTTGCATATCAGATGTAAGGAGCTAGAAACTGGTCATGGTTTAGGTAACCTGCTCATCTTGTGATCCGGCCATCTCACACATAGGGCTTATTTTCCTTCAAGATGCTAAAGCTTGACATCATACTAGATCTTACTCTTTTCTTTACCATTTCATTTTATTACATTCATCCGTTTGTTCATTCATTCATGCATGCATGCATGCACTTATATACGAGTAGGCATGCCAGAATGCACATAAGAGATTGGAAGACAATTTGTGGATTTTTACTTCTTTCCATGTGGGCTCTGGGGGCGTGGACTCATATTGCCAGTCTTGGGCAATCAGACACTTTCTGATCCATCTCACCAGACCCTCACTATGTACCTCAATTCCACCTTTGATATAGCCATAAATTCAGAATTGACTGGGTGTCTCACCAGTCACTGGAGTACACTGGTTTTAGTTATTATTCTCTGATTTCTTCTAGTGTAGATTGTCCATCACATTGTCACTGGCTTTTACACTGTAGACTACTGTACCACAAAACCTAGAACCATCGGTTTAAACCATCAGTTCAGTGCGGGTGCTCATCTACTCATACAGGAGAGACTTCCTAGTTCCGGAAGAGTGGAGGCTAAAGAGAAATAATAGCTTGGCACTCCTGCACATCCATACTAAGACAACTCAGACTTTATTTCTGCTGCCCTTCTATGTCAGTGTGACTTTCTGCTCCATGAACAGATCCTGTAGATAGTGTGCCCTCCCTTACAGTGCTCCTGGCTGACTACCTTCCAAATCCACCTTTGACTTTGCTGCTCAGTTACCTTCTGTGAAGTCCATTGGTTTTGCTTTCAGGCTGCACTTCAGAGGACTACTTTCCTTTTTTGCCCACATTTTGGAAGATCTCTCCTGCAGCTCTAATTCTGTTTTATCTCTCTACCCTAAGTATCTCAATTATCCTCTTCCTCTCTCCTGGCCTGCAGAAAACTGGATGCCTTGCTTCTTTCTTTTTGGCCAACCATTGGTCACTGGCATTTTTACTGGTTGATCAAAAATCAATTTTTGGCAAGAACCTTCAGAGTCAGCAACACAGATTTCTGATCAAAGCATCAGAAACAGACACACACACACACACACACACACACACACACACACACACACACACAATCTTTCCCCTTTCTTCTACATGTCCTTTCTCCTTTTGGTCCTTCCCACATAATTTTCTGTCACATTCAATCCTTTTACCTTTCTCCATACCCCATCTCCTTTGTTGATCTTTTTATTTCATACCCTTTTCCCACTAACAGAACATTATATACCTATATAAACATTGAAATATAAAACCTGAAATACATGGTATATATGTATTAAAATTTCAGTTAATTAATAAAAAAATTAGGCTCCCACCGTCCCCCCTGCCTCTGAAGTTAAATGGAATGTATGTGGTATGGAATATTTAAAGATCAAGGCAAAGAACTTTGAAGTTATAGGTAAACATAGTGTCAGCACACATGCATATTCAATAGGTAGATGATATACTCCTGGAACTGTCACCAGCTGCTCATTAATATATCCTATAAATCAAGCACTATGCTGCTACCAAAGGTATGGATCTGAACAAAATTCATCCTCTTTCTCCAAGAGAATTGCTGAAGGATTTATACCAAAGAAATACATGGACCTATTAAGCAGAGAGTAGTATGTGTTACAAATAGGAAACATTAAGGAAGGTGACAGCAAGGGAAATCCATGTTAGAAACACTTAATTTATTAGAGATGTAAATCTTAGCAATGGATATGGGTAGGGGTTTCTACACTTGACATTTCAATGCAGTAAATAGAAATTTACTCAGGGATGAGAGAAGTCAAGGCTAAGGATGGGGAAATCTGTGGACCTTATAGAAGAGCAAAGGTCATTTCGAAGTCACATCTGAGAGAAAGCCTGACTGAAAATAGATTTGCAGTGGGTTTAATATTAAATCTATATTTCATATATATGATATATATCATATGTATGAAGATAATCATCACCTTCTGAAAATTGGCCTTTAAAAATCATGCACACAGTTTCATTTCTTTTAATTTAGGTTCACATTCATTTTGAATTAAACTACAATATGGGCAAAATACCGAAATACCCATTGGTTTTACCATTCACCCACCCCCAAAAATCACAGAAGGTTGAAAAACTTACTAAGTATCAGCTTATTATTGAAAGAAACAGATAATTTGTTAAATAGGAATTTTGAAATAACTATTAGTAAGTTTATGAGGAACCATTATTCCTAGACTTGATCTCTTTGTAAGCTTTACAATTGCACTCAGACTACGTGTGAAGAACATGACTAGCTAATAAAGCGTAGTGGCACTGAGGGAAAATGCACATTGCCTGCACACAGTATGGTGCATACTAAACAAGACATTTATATTTAGAATTAATCAGACTCTTAGCACAACACACTGATTGTTTATTCAACCTGATGCTGCAAATTATCTCCTTCCATAGTCTTCAAAATCAGACTGTCTAATGATGAAGAGTAATTAGTTTTTGCTGAACTTCCCATATGAAATTTAAGGATGATAAAACAAATGATTGTCTCCATTACAATTCCGTTTGTAACTATTTAGTTGATATAGTAAATATACAGTGGGTAAGAAGAGAATGCTTTCCTCCAAGTTCCTGTCAGTAGCTTCCTTCTGCAAATATAAAGGAAAGCCTGTAATTCTATTAGTTGTTGAGGAATTGTTTTCTTAGATATCCCAGCCCTCATATATCAGACTCCCAAATGGTGGGATTACAGGTGTATATGATCATTTTCCAAAGTAATTCTACTTTTTAAGGCCTATGTTTCTTTAAGGTAAACAATAAATAAAAAGAATGGAAGGCTTTTGTTCAGAAAACACAAACCAAGTCCTGGATGATACCAAAATTATCTATGAAGAATGTGTCTGAGTTTCAGTGTAGGGCAGAGCTGCAACCTTGTTGACTTAAAGTAGGGGTAAGTCTACTGGGGTATGTCATTATATTACAGGAAAAAACCTCAACAGAAAACTGAAAGCCACCTTAACAGTGAATGTCATATAGACTCGATCATTTTTGAATGTCATTAAAATATAAATAGATGGGGCTATTGTTTTCTGCTTTCTTTATTGTGTCTTGCTTCCCACTGACTCCTGAAAAGTGTGTTAATAATATTAGAGTTTACTATTTATGATTTATTTTATTTTTATTTGTATGTATGTCTGTTTGACTGTCTGGCATGCATTGATGGATGTTCACAAAGCTATAAAGGAGTGTTTAGTCAGTTGCTACTGAATTTTTTGGAGTTGTGGTCCATCCTATCAGGGTGATGGATTTGAATTTAGATCTTCTGGAAAACAACAAATGCCAACAGATGAGCCATCCTTGTGCCTCCTAACTAAGTTTCAGCCTAACTTGCTGCTGTCAATGTTGTTGTTGTTGTTGTTGTTGTTGTTGTTGTCATTGTGTTGATGTTACTCAGTACTTAATTAAAGGTCGCATGGGTATTAGACAAGAATACTACACTGACGAAATTATGCACAGTCCTTAACTTGGGATTGTAAAGAACACTGCTGAGAATAAAAATCAAACAAGAAGGTCTCATCATTTAGTATAGATCAACCATTAGGTATGAGGATTCATAGAATCCCTTTGTTCCGAAATGTAGTTTAAATGTAACATACAAAATGATGAGGAGTTAATTGATTTCAGAAATGGAAAACAATAAATCAGTACAAGAGGACAATTAAGTATATAACTTTTTTTATGTGAGTACACTGTCACACTCTTCAGACACACAAGAAGATGGCATTAGATCCCATTACTGATGGTTGTGAGCTACCATGTTTGTGCTAGGAATTGAACTCAGAACCTCTGGAAAAGCAGTCAGGGCTCTAACCACTGAGCAATCTCAACTATTGGACTGAGCACAGAGACCCTAATGGAGAATTTAGGGGAAGGACCAAAGGAGCTGTAGGGTTTGCAACCCAATAGGAAGAACAACATCAACAAAGCAGACTCCCCAGAACTCCCAGGAACTAAACCACCCACCAAAGAGTATGCACGGAGGGACCCATGGCTCCAGATGCATATGTAGCAGAGATGGCATTATATGGCATCAATAGGAGGAGAAGACCTTGGTCCTGTGAAGGCTCAATACCACTGTGTAGGGTAATGCCAGGGCGGGGAGATGGGAGTGGGTGGACGGGTTGGGGAGCATCCTGATAGAAACCAGTGGGAGGGAGGATGGAATAGGGGGTTTGCAGAGGGGAAACTGGGAAGGGGGATAACATTTGAAATGTAAATAAAAAAATAACCAATTAAAAAAAAGTACAAAAGAGGTGAATCCAGGTTGTAGCATAAAAAAGAAATGTATATAACTTTTTTGTAAATTCTTTTAGAAATGATTAGTATCTTTTATGCAAAAATATAATTCATATTCTGTTACAATTTTATATAATTACTTAGACGTGAAGTGACAAACTAATAGAGATGTTTAAAAAATTAAAAGTTAATAATTAAGGGTTGAAAAGATGGTTCAGTGAGTAAGAGTAATTGCCATAAAACCTGACGACCTGAGTTGGATCATGGGGACCCACATGTCAGACAGAGAAAACAGCCTCCACAAGATGTTCTCTAATCTCCATAGGTGTGCTCCCCCCCAACAAATATTTATAATATTAATATTAGACAGACAGCAAATATTTTGCAAATTGTCCATACAGATTCTTGTTTTACTTAATCTCTGTAGTAGGACATAATTCATAATTATGAAAACATAAATTCATCTATGCAAGTCTAAATAATGTCCCACACACTCAAGATACAGTCTACCTCAAATGATGCTGATATAATCATGGGTAAGTAAGTAGAAAGGGATTTGAATCTGGAGGTACAATACAGGATAGACTGGATCAAACATTAGAAAGGACTATACTGCTACCATTCAAAACTGGTACAATTAAACTGATGGGGTTTAGAAATTATGTATGAGTAGAGAATATGTGCAATGGCCATTGAGGCAACTTGTTAACTGGATGTTATAACTCCAAGTAATTAGCATGTATAAAATGATTTAATCCACTTTTTAAAATATTACTTCCATAGGACAATAATATCTATGGCAAACTCACAAAAATATGAACAGAAAACAATTGTATATTAACCTGACATCCACCTATTAATAAAGATGTGTGGCAGAGATACTATGGAAGATGACAGAATATAACGGAAATGTATGGCATGATGTATTTTATGTATTTAAATACATTAAAAACATTGAGCCCATTGTGGTTGCAGCGATGATATCCAATGTACTCTTAAGGAAGGACATTTGCAGTACCTTCACATAAGGTAAACAGATTAATTGTGAATGTCAGGTGTCAGGTGCTGACTTCACAGCAAACAGCCACTTTGCTTCAGACCCCTAGTCCAGTGATAGAAAATGCCTATTATTGAGATTCCCAGCCACTAGTCCCGAGAAGAAAGTGTCTAATGGCCGTTTATAGATCTGGAACTCCTGTTGTGGTTATTTGAAGTTGACAAAATCTATTTAGATCACAGCTGGATTTCTCTCTGCCCACATCTTCTTCCTTCCCCTCCCTTCCTTCCATGGGCCGGGCCTTATAAATATTCGGTCAAATCAGTTCTTCCTGGAGTCTACTGTCTTGGGAACCTAAGCAGTGACAGGGTATACTGAGGGGAGTGTAGTGACTGTGAATCAAAACTTACAGGAGGAAAATAAGGAATAGCTAATCTACATGAGAGTAAGAGAGACCAAATGTCACAATTGACAGAGATGATGAGCTATCAATGGTTACTTTTAATCAAAGATGCTGCTGTAATTTTAATGTTTGCTAGCCCTGAAAGATGTTATCCCTTAAGACTTGGTACTCCACTCAGTGCTATTATTATGTGCTGTGGACCCTTTAGAAGAAATGGTCTTTTGAGAGGAATTTAGGTCATTGGGAGCATGCCCATGAACGAGACTAATGGCCTCTGGTTCCTTTTTGTTCCTCAGTCAACTTTCAAGTGAACAGTTTGTCTAACCATATGCATGTGCTATATGACATAGTATCTTTTCAGAAGCCTCAAACTAGGAACTAGGTGCCTTCTAAAACTACAGGTGAGAATAACTTTTCCAAGTTCATCACTGAAGTTTTAGGACAAAACTGACTCACCTAGACCTAAAAGGGGAAACTTATCATTAGAGTTAGTATAAACTGATAAGTATGAAGTGTTTATGAGCATTTCATGTGTTTTCATGAGTAAATTAAAATACATTGTTAATACGATTATATTTTATAAAAAGGAGTTAATTAATGTATAGGAAGGAATTTCCAGCCTCTTCAAAATAATGTGTTCTTACCCTATGATTTGTTTGTAATCTACCATTTATCTACTATTAAGTGTAAACATAGTACTTTATGAGAGAAGCTAAAGATTGGTGGTAGATGTCAGTGTAAAATATGAGAAAAGAAGCTAAAGGGATAGCCAAGACATTCTGAGTGTTTTCTACTCTTCCAGAGGACCAGAATTATCTCCCAACATCCGCTTCAAGCAACTCACCATGGCCTGTATCTAGCTTCAGACCCAGGAAATATAACATCTTCCCCTGGACTCTTTAATATAACAAATCATTTGTCTAGTTATGTCAAATTTTAAAAAGATTTCCATTAGCACTTGTTTCTACCTCTATGAAGAGTTTTAAAAGTAGAAACGTCTTTTAGCTATTAATTATTTGAACTGCTCAGTTAGAAAAAAGAGGGGGTTAGGGATTTAGCTCAGTGGAAGAGCGCTTGCCTAGGAAGCGCAAGGCCCTGGGTTTGGTCCCCAGCTCCAAAAAAAAAAAGAACCAAAAAAAAAAAAAAAAAAGAAAAGAAAAAAGAGCAACACAAAATATAATTATGTATATTTATGAAAATCGGAGTTTACGGTGTTTTGACTTCCTTAGCACTGAGTTCAGTTCAGTTGCGCTTTGCAACTCTTTGCCCTTTTGCTAAAGCAGAAACCTCCCCTCCTCTTCTATTCCATTGCTGCTGTTTTCTGTAAGCTGGATTATTAGTGGGACAGAGCTTTGGGCAATCTTTATTTTGTGTACGCTTTTTTGATATCAAGTAACATGGAAATCATCCCATTCAATGAGTTTATTTTCTCCATTTTTCCTACTGCTCTTGACACAGCTCTTCTGAAAATCATTCCCTATGTATATGTTTCCCTGGTCAACAACATCCTTGACATTGTTCCAACATTTGCAATGATACGATTCAACTTTGATATTATATATAGGCCATCTGTCCTCATTTCCAGCCTATTAAAATATGCAGGCCAAATAAATGCTATGTCAGTACCACTGTGCTACTCATGTCCCCAATCTGTTTAATAAAATATGCACACTCTCCCTTTTATCTCAAATCACCCTCTACCTTCTCTGTGGCAGGTCTTCAGTTGACTTAACTTAGAAAATGCTAAGGGTAGGGAAAATGCCAAGCTGTAGGGAAGCTATAGACAGCATTTATCTAAGACATGATAGGCTCTTAAAATAGTGTTTTAGAGAATATTTTTGAATACTGAGCATCAATTCAGGACTTCTGAGGTTAAGGAAAAGGGGAAGAGAAGAGACAACAGTCTGCTTGAACTTTCAAGTAAAAACCTGTATCTGGTTTATCAGAGTTTTAAATTTTCTCCAGTGAAGAGCTTTGTGCTCTTACTTAGAACAGGGAGCACAGAAGTCACTCATTCAGAAGAGAGGTTGCTCTTACTCTCGGGTTCCAACAGCAGAGGTTCTCCATGTATTCACTACATTGAGATCCCCATGATATCTGGTGTATCAGATATTTTCATTATGAGTCATAAAAGTAAGCTAAAGTTATAAAGGAACAACAAAAATACCTTTGTGTTTGGAAGTTACCACAATATGAGAATCTGAATCAAAGTGCCTTAGCATTAGGGAGGTTGAGAATTACTGTCCTAGAGCTTCTGAGGAATGAGTATTCACTCTCTCTTTTGAATAAGTAAAACTCCCAAATCTATGTTCAGATAAGGAACATAGATTTTATGTTTGTAATGCAAACAGGAAGAGATTCGAATCACTGGAATCATGGCAAGAGACTAGAATAATGACTTCCCTTATTGTTTCTTCTATGAGAAATACATCGATATATAGTGGTACAGAGATGACTAAGTGGTTTAAAGAGTTTAGTGTTCTTGCAGACGTCCCGAGTTGTCTTCCTAGCACCCATTTTGGGTAGCTCACAACTCGAGCTCCAGGAAAACTGATCCTCTGTCATTTATGATCTGTACTTACATGTACATACTTATATACTCAATTGAAACAATTAGATCAATTTTATTTATTGAAAAATAAATTATTTGAGAGCCTCAACTGTGACTCTCAGTTGATCTTATCTTTAAATCTCATATGGGCAATTTAAAAGAGAAGGGCACCTCTGAATGTGTCAGAAAAAGTGAGATTCATAGAGCTCAAAATGAAACAAAATATAATTTTATATATTTTTAAATTGCAATACATTTAATTTGTGTTTAAGAATATCATCTAGGTGCTGGCTGGTTTTCATTAAGCTGACTCATACCTAGACTTATCTGTGTGGAGAGAAGATTGACTGTGTGAAGAGGAAATTACTCTATCAGCTTGCCTGTAGACACAGCTATAGATTATTGTCTTGATTAATGATTGATGGGCGACATTGGCAGTACTGGGCAGGTGATCTTTAGTTGTTAAAGGCAGTTGGAGCTAAGTCCTTTAGGCAGCTTCCTCCTTGTTGTCTGTTGAACCTGCCTCCAGATTCCTGTCTTAAGTCTGCCTGACTTCCATTCATGGTGGACGGTTGCCTGGAAGTGCCGGATAAAATAAGTCCTTTATCTCAAAATTTCTTTTAATCATGGAATTTTACCAAGTAATAGAAATCATAAAAAGACAGTTTAGGAAATCACTGTCCAGCCAAAGTTTGAAGGACTATTCTAGATTTTTGTTTGTTTGTTTGTTTGTTTCTTGGTTTAAAATCTACACTTACATCATAGATGAATCCTGAGGGGTTTATTTTTCTTTGTCTCTCTGCCTCTGTCTATCTGTTGCTCTTTTACTGTCTCTCTCTGTCTGTACATGTGTGTGTCTCATGTGTATATATGTCTGTGTATCTAGCCTCTGTATCTGTGTATGTGTGTGTGTGTGTGTCTGTCTGTCTGTCTGTCTGTGTCTGTGTCTGTGTGGTGTGGTGTGTATGTGTCTGTCTCTGTGTCTCTGTCTTTCTGTATGACTGTTCATCTCTGTTTCTCTCTCTATCTCTCTTTCTCTTAAAACAAAGGCTTCTAATTAATTTTTAACTTATTGATTCTTTTGTAATTTATTCATATACAAGATTTTTAAATCAAAGTTATTCTTCTTGTCCTTTTTTCCTCTCCTTCCTTCTGCAACAATGCCACATTCTCAACTCTACTGCAACTCTAAACTTGTTATGGGCAGAGTGCTGGATGGGAGTTTATTTACTCGAACAAGAATAATGTTTCTGCCTATCTCTTCCATGATATTTCTTTAAGATGTGGCACATTTGTCTAGTTTAAGAATAAGTGTTGATCATCATTTGTGTTCAGTCCATTGGATTATTATTTACATTGTAACCACGTATGTGGTGTCTTCAATAATTGGACCTTATCATCTAGCTCTGGTGTCCAACTAAGGAATGGCAAAGGCTGGCATTATTATAGCATCCTCTGGAATCTCCCTGAAGAAAAGTTCATAAGAAGGTGTCTCCCCAAAAATGTTATTATATTTTTATTAATAACTGATAGATCTTATGAGGAGCATTGTCCAGACACTCTTTTATCTTAGTATTATATTTTTAATTTTTTTTGTAGAAGATAATGAGTTAACACATCTTTTCATAGATCTTTTATATGTTGTTTAACCAGTTCCCATTAATTTCTCTTCAGCCCATTCCTCTGGGTCTGTATGTAAACCTGCCTACCCACAGCTTTCTTCTTTCATTTTCACATTATGAATATTTTTACTATCCCTTTTCCCTTCCAATACCTTCTCCTCCAGTAACTTTTTGGTCTGTATGGATAAACACACAATTCTAAATGTTCAATGATAGCAACATATGAGAGAGTAGGATATTGCTATTTTGTGCTTGAATTAGTCAACTCTGCAATATTTTTGAGTTTCATGCATGTATCTATATCTTCACAATTTCAATTTTCCTTGCAGTTGAATAAAATTATCATATATATATATATATATAATTCTACCTTCATATCTGCATATCTGCTCGTCACTTGAGGAAACATAGGCTGATTTTATTGCTTAGCTCTTGTCAATACAGCAGCAGTGTATGTGAATGTTTAAGTAACGCTGTCATAGGATACAGAGTCCATTGGGAATCTGCCTATAAGTCATATTGTTGAATCATATGCTAAATCTGTTTCTATCTTTTATTTAGAATCCTCATACTGATTTTCACAATCATTGTATGAACTTATATTTCCATCAATAGTGAATAAGTGTTTTTCCCCACTGCCAGGGGTGACATAGAGTATCAATGTTATTTTGATTTGAATTTTCCTGATAGCATGTAATGTTGAATATTTTTAATCTGTTTATTAACTATTAATTTTTTTGGTCTGAAAAGTCTCGACTCAGTTGCAAAACAAAATTTCAATTGAATTGTTTGTTTATAATACTCAGTTATTACAGCCAGCAACATTTCTGTAAAGTCAAAACTTCCTCTGGTTAATTATATTTAACCAGAATCCTCCATATTCTATTTTTTAATTCTATTTTGTTGACCTGTGGGTGCATCTTAGTACTACATTGCCTCAGATTCTTAGTTTACATTTGGTCTTAGGGTTCAGAGGTTTTTAAAGAAATAATAGAAATAAAGGAATTGCCTGTTTTTATATGTTTATGAATTTCTGGCAAAACTATAAAAAGAATATTGGATATAGCAAGTGATTATCTTGATCATGAACATCAGTTTTAAGATTTATTACCTTAAGATGTGTTTAATGCTTCATAACTACTTATGCATTTTAATTTATGAATGTCATCTTAACATATTCAAATAATTAAAGTTTTCAATGTATATATTAGTAGTCATTGAATTATGTCTACAATGATACTTATTTAGTCTTTTTTTATATGAGTGAGTGAGAGAGAGAAAGAGAGAGAGACTGACTGTATGTGAGCAAGAACTTTTTTTAAGATTTATTTTATTCATATGAGCTGCCTTCAGGCACAACAGAAGAGGGGATCAGATCCCATTACAGATGGTTGTCAGCCACCATGTGGTTGCTGGGATTTGAACTCAGGATCTCTGGAAGAGCAATCAGTGCTCTTAACCACTGAGCCATCTCTCCAGCCCCATTTAGTCTTAAACTTCTTTAGGATTTTGTATATTATCTTGATTTGATTTTATTGAATTATAGTTCATTAATTTCATAATCAGCATGTCTATTGATATTGTATAAAAAGATTGTGTATATGTCTCTGTGTGTTGGGAGACAGAGAGAGGGGAAGAGAAGCAGGGAAAGAGAGAGGATTCAACTTTGATTTTATAATTTATCAATTGTTAATTTTATTTGCTTTTAATCAGTTTAGAGTATTAACCCTTTTCTTGTTTCAGAACAGAAAAATGAGGTTAGATGGTTGGAGAGTTGTTTTTTGTTTGTTTGTTTGTTTGTTTGTTTTTCAATCTTTAAACCTGGCAAGTGTAGCTATACATTCCACTCTTGAATGGACTTTATTGAACCCCATACCTTTCACAATCACATTACTCCCATGTGTCTCCTTCTTTAACTCATAATTGGTCAGTGTGCAATATCAATATTTTACATATCTATGAAAATAATAAGATGTAAATATTTTAGAAAAGTATCACTTGCTTTGACAGTTCTTGGGGTTCCAGGATTGAGAGCACATGGTCGTCTGGGGCTCTAATTAATTCCAAAGGTTCTGAAATTGTTTGTATTCATTAGTTGCTCCACTTTGCTGTTGTTTGGGAGAATTTATCACTGTGCCCTTCCGAATGTCAATTTCCAAAACTCTTTGTATCTTTCCAAAGAACTTTAAGTTAGAATAATATTGTTTCCACTTTCCAAACAGAAACATTAGTGTCAAAGAATGAAATTGTTCTTTCAAGATAGCAGAGCTTGTTTATAATATTGGTAGAATTTAACCCCAGGTTTTACTTCTTTTTTTTCAAGTACTATACTTTTTCACTATATCATAGCCTGTGCACTTATTTTCCAGCTACTATCATTTTGTTTTATCGTCATGAAATGAGTTCTGGAGATGACAGTCTCTAGCCTCTAATTTCACAGATGATGAAACTGTAACTCGAAGCTTGACTAGTTTAATATGTGACATTTCACTTTTTGACTCCTGACTGCCATAAGGTAGTAAGTCAACATGCTCCTTAAAAGCTTGTTATTATCCTAAGTATGAATTTGTTAATGTTCCATACATTACTTTTGTCTCACTATAGGCCACACATTTCATCTGCCAAAAATGTCGGTACTCTCTTGAGCCAGGTTAACCAAGTATTGACTTTCTACTATTGCTAATGGTGAAAGACTGTGGAGGCAAAAGTCCTAGAGTGGCTAGGTTGAAACTTCTATACAGTGTTCCCTAGTCACTGTCAGAAAAAGACTCCAGAGAAAAGAAGCAGTAAAGAGTAGACAGGGTATGAGATAACACCACCCAGTGATTGTTACATGCAGACTTTCTCAGGTTATGAATATCACTAAAAACTGGAAACATCACTTGGAAAGTTTGGCTACTGTGTAAACTTGAATGGAGAGGAGAATTATTCATGACTTAACTTAGAGAAAGTATGAGGAATTCCAGGAATATATCAAAATTTTCCTGGGTTGGGGTTATTCCCTTTTAATACTTTTATATGGGCATTTAACATGTGACAATGCACTTAGTCCATTTGTCAATCCCCATTTTTGTAAGACTAATCACAAAGAGGTCATTGTACTGAAGCAAGGGCAGTTGTGTTGTGCTATTCAGTGCTTATTTATGGTGATGTCATACTTCTTTGAATAGTCATGAGATGCTCTGTTGTACTGTGGCTCTGAGGTTGTACTGCCTCTAGCTACCATGTTGTAACTAGTGTCTTTTTACCCTGTGTTTTTCTGGGTAATCCCACTGTTACTCTATTTTAAAAAAAAATGGTCACATATTCAGCAACTTAGAGTTACAGCTAGTTATCAACTCAGTCTACAGATCAAAATCAAGGTTTGAAATGGCTTATCTTTTTAGGTTCTTACATCAACAAAACCAAACTGTTGATAGGACTCATTCCTATTTACAATAGTGGAGTGTTTCCACTATTCCATATTGAAATATGACAGAATTTACTTATCTGGTATGAACCTTGTTCTTTACCTGCTTTCAAAGGTGTGCTGTCTGTTAGGATCTCCCTGAGACTAAAGTCAGTTCTTGTCTCTTTCAACTTACAAAAGAATTTCCATTTCATATTTCTAAGCAATGGATTGAATATGCATCCTTTCTGAAAGCCACGTTGAATCTTCATCTCTAGTTTAGTGGTAGTAAGATGTGTGGTCTGGAAAGCTGATTAAACTCAGAGCAGACATAACCTATAATTTGATTATGAATGTGTCAGTCTCTAGAAGTACATGGAAAGAATTTTTTCTGTGATTTTTGTTAAACTTATCTCAGTTTAGAGCAGCAAAGACACTTTTTTTGCTTTGGATTTTTCCTCAGAGCTAAATTCCTGCGTCACTTAAGTAGGTCAGGATCAACATATGTAACATCATATTCCCCAAATCAACTGCTCCAGGGCCTTAGGTATACCTGAAATTTTCCTTTACCATGATAAATAGCCTGCTGATGGAATAAATGTAGGGAAAATAGGAGTAAAATATGTAAGACAGGTATGTGTTATGCCATTTGGATAATCTGTCTAAAATGGGAGCTAGAACTGCTTTCTCTTGAAACTTTTAATTCTTTTTATAAGGAACAAGGCCTGTATAGATTCACCAAAAATATTACATGGCAGATGTGCATGTGGTCCAAACTGTTGTCACTGGGTATAAGAGAAGCAATTTACCAGTTCAGTTGAGATTTGCTGTCAGAATAATGGATAGATTCGCAACCAAAAGAGACATGGAAGTGAAACAAAATAAAAGGTATCTCTGTATTTACTTTTCTCACTGTGATCCTTTAGTCAAAGTAAAAAAGTAACTTATGTTAGTTTTAAAGATTCGTCTTTAGTAAATAAATATATTTCATCCTCCACTCAAGCGACTTTACTTTTAAACATCATTTTTTCATAAAACTGCAATTAGATTTACTGAGAAGTGCTTCTGTGAGAGGCTAGTTAAGAACGATGCATCAAATCCTATGAATACATAGGCTTGGGAAAATTAACTTTCCAAAAGTTCCCAGTAAGTTATTATGTCTAATTAAACAATGTAGCAAAGCTTTAAGTTTGACTATAATAAGAACAATTTTTGCATAAAGGTTCTGAAATAAATGGACTACTTCCAGGGAGAAGTGAAAGACTCCTGCAGAGGATTATTTCTTCTGTAACCATGAGAAAATGGAGCTTGATCTCCACAGACAGCTGAATGAGATATCCTGTTTGTTGCTAGATTCTATGACTATGAAAATACCATAGACTGTCTTTACTTTAAGTTACAGTTTTGTAGTAGATCCAGCAGAAAGATGGTACCAAAATGACTTGTAAAACTAACTATTCTGAGATATGAATTCCATTTGGGAGGTATTTCCTTATAAGTAAGTATGAATCAAACCACATGTTTTAAATACTAAAGTAAGGTTCTTAAATAATATCTAAATGAATGAAGGCCAAGCAACAATAGCTGGAGGATCTGGAGTCACATAAAGAATAGTAGCAATGAGCACCTACTTCATGTAATACTACCTTGCCTAGGGCTGGACTTCATTCTTGACTTAATGTAGACATTCTGTTCTACTGATTAGTCTGATTCACCCATGACCTTATCTAAGTTGACCCCTGAAAAATGACATCTCTTGATCTTAAATAAGGAACATCTGTGTTCTTTTTAATCTATCTGACTTCAAAAAAGTTATTTTTTAAGGATAGTCTTAAACTATTGAGGTCATGTAAAATCAATAGTGAAGTCTAAAAAATATAGAGAATATCTGAGAGACAATGTACAACTCAGTATGATTGAGGGTAATACAATGTGGGGTAAAAATTGTATGCTTTATTAAAATAATTGACTTAAACTACTATATGCATCAAATATTTATCCATGGTATTTTCTCTTATAACAAGTAATTATTACTCTCATAGGATTTTAGATCTTCTACCTCAGTCTCCCAGTTATATTATTTTTTTACATACTCGATCAACTTTTGATCATGTCTGCTACTAGCAAGGATCTTACCATATATAAAGTCCTTTCCTCTTTAGTTGGGTGCTATATTAAAAAAATACTTCTAAAATATTATTTAATCTAACTTCGACACTGTAACTAATGACAGAAATTTGCCTGCTTTCTGAAACTATTCATAATTCATCAAATTGGTTAGGTATTTAAATACAACTATTAAATTAAAATTGATGTTTCTGTATATCTAACTCCCAAGACCATGGTTCCAAGACATAGTTAATGTCAGTAGATTTAGAAAATAAATTTTGGCTGAGAGAGGTGGCTCAGCCATTAAAGACTAAGCTCAGAACCATATATATAGACCAGCATGCAATCAAGTAGATAGATTTTAAAAATGACTAAAGTAACTAAAGTAGCAGAAACCTATCCAAAAAGATTTAAACTAGCTCACTAACTGCATAAAGTATCCTATTGTTTTCCCTACTTTGTCTTTACAAAATATTTGCAAGGAAAACAAGGACATTTAGTTGAATGTGTAAGGATCCATAGTGCCTTCTCGTTATACTGGGCTCTAAAAAGCACTTATATTACCATTATGTGAATTAAAGAATTGCTTACACATCTCTGAATTTTACTCTGTTAACCAGGAATGAAGAGACTTTTTTCCCGAAGGGCAACTTTTCACTTCATGAAAAATGCTGATTCTATTACTAGTGTGTAATTCCAATTAAATAGTGCATTTCTTCAACAACTCTAGATATTAATAGCAAGCATATATTAAAAATTCATTTATGGGCAGCACTTCTAATACTATTGAATGTCTTGGTGAAACATGAGCTGAAAAGTGGCATAATTAACATATTTCACAGTGTCAAATTATGGAGCTCTGTGGTTCCTTATAAAATAATGCTTGTGTAGCAGAATGCAATCATGATAGTTTCTCTAGCTTCACAATGTGTGCACTTGTGCTCCTTGTCAATTTAATATGGATAAGTATCTTGCTTAGCCTTGAATTAATCTATGTAAAAGAGTATTCAGATTGAAATCAAATAAGCTTTAAAAGAAGGCAGTCACCTAATTTAGTGATTCTAATTATTAATTCCTATTCTTCTCACTTAGTGTAGTATCAGTAGTATCATTTTAAAAATTAAAGGTATTAAAAACCCTACTGCTTGGTGTGTAAACAGTAAGTAAATTGTCATGGGAATAATATTTTGGTCAGGATTTTAGTGAACTTGCACTAAAGTCTGGCTTATATAAAGACTACAACTTAGCTAGAATGGTAAGATACGAGAGTCAGAAGAGAAGCTGAACGAACCAGGCAGATTACAAAGAAAGCATAGCTACCAGCTGGCATGTGGGTGGGAGCTAAGAAACTTGTTTCATCTGCTTTATTCCCAAGAGTTATCATTATTCCTCACACAAACTAGGTTTCTGTATGCCAGCGAGATTGCAGCTTCCAACTACCTTGTAATATAGAAGCTCTAAAACTGATACATTAGTTTTTAAAAGAATAAAGACCAATAGGTAAGAAAAGACTGTATATACATTTTTATTCCTTACAATGAGAATATTGTCATTGTCTTCATCCTTGTAAACGTTGTCATCGTCATCATCGTTGTCGTTGCCGTCCTGGTCGTCGTCGTCGTCATCATCATCATCATCATCATCATCATCATAATGTTTGTTATTAAATTCTGTGAGTTGATAGTAAAATAACGAAAGGGAAATCACAACTATTAATCTATGGTAGTAATGCATTATGTTTATTCCTGTCCCTGGGAGAACTATTTTAAAATAAGTAATAGAGTTAACTAGAGTCTTTTAAAAATTATCATCACTTAGATGAAGGGAAATTGCCAAAATGCTGCTTTAAATTTAAACACACAGACATAACACCAGGCATCCTCTGTTTTAATCATAAGAAAATTTTATTGCAATTTGCCTGAGACAAAGAAAATTTAATATTAGTATATAACCTGTGGAGATTCTTTTCCTAACTCTATGCTTCAAGATTGAAGTTAGAGAGCAAATATAACTTTATTAACATTCTTCTATAAAGAATCAAAATTAACATCTTAAATCACCCAGAATGCAATTTTCCTCAGAAACTTAGTAATTTCTTCAGTTTGGTGCTTGCAGAAGCAGTTTAACATGGAGTGGTCCCTCAAGTACCATTTGGTGATAAACATCTACCTCCATAGGCATTTTTATAAATTAAAAGTTATTATTTGTTTGCCAAGATTTTTTTTACAAGTGTTGCTCCAGAGGATTCCTCTAATTGACTAGCTCCCCAGGTGCTTGGCAAACAGTGCCCCATGCCACAGAAGTCCTTCCAAAGAACATATGTCCCCTGAACTTCACTGCCCACTGGGTTCCAAATTAGGTCAGAGTATATGAGATGAAAGATGCCTCTATGCACATTCAAACAACAAATGGATGTGCTACATTCTTAAAGTGGCCGTAGTCAAATCATCTTGCTACCTGAATATACAAATTTGGAAGCTCATGGGAGCTCATTGTGCTCTGTTTTCCTCATCACAGAGAAAGAAGAAATTAAGCCAGTGAGGTTTTGAATATCGTTACAAAGAGATGAGGCCGTGAGCTTGAGGAAGCAGAAATAACATGTAAAGACAAAGAAAAGGTCACCAGGACCATTATTAGGTAAAAAGTTTGTTCCGAGCCACAGCAGTGTTGAACTGGAATATAAGGAGGAAGTAACTGTGAAGACCTAAGGCAGGTAAATGGATGAAGTAAGGAAGGCAAAGCTCATTACAGATGCCAAGTATCTTGAATACCATTGCTAAGGAGGTCGCTAGTATCCTAAGAAAGCAGGAACCATTGAACACTTTTAGTATTTAAATAATATGAATCCTATGATGGTATAGGTTGTTTTTTCTCAACTAGCATAGGGAGTTCAGGTAAAACTAAAGACATAATGAACCAACTGGTAGAAAGCTTCACAGAAATACAGCAGAGAAAATAGAAATGGGAGTAGCAGATTTAGCTTGGGAAAAGAACACAGGAAACAGATTTGATTTGCGAGGGAAGGGTTGGATCTGACTATCATAACCCAAATAGAGGTTATAGTAAATGTGGAAGAGACATAAATACCTGTATGTTGATCACCGGAGGACTGACTGGTCACCCACATATTGGAAAAGAGAGAGGAATAGGAATAATTATGTACTCAGAATCTATCTATCATAAAGATTTATGCCACTTGATGACACATTTCCATATTTTATGCTGGTACAATTATAAACAGTGTTTTAAATGTGATTCAACATTTCTGGTTTTATCATGTAAATACAAAGAGTATGATTTGGCTGTGTATTTAGATACAGAACAATGCATAATCTACAAGCAATATTCATAATCTCTTTCCTATTGTCTTGAATATATCTTTGAGACATCTCACTGGGAAACAAGCATTATGTTACAAAATAAAATAAGCTAAGTAAATTCATTTGATTAGAAGCATGGTTAGAGATTTTTTCTTGTTAATATGGAAGAGTTTCATTAATTGTCTGTGTCACCTGCTTTTCCTATTTTTATGACTTGAGTGACCTATTCACAAATAAGGAATTTAATTTTTTAACCATTAATTTACTTGTTTATCAACACATTCTAGCTTCAAGTGGAAAGAGCACTTGATTCTATTTAAGTAATTTCAAGATAGAAGATGGTATCTTATTTGGTAATACATATATGTCTGAATCCGCAGCAGATCAATAATTTAATCCTGCATCTTTATAGGAGCAGAACATTACTAATCAGGATGATTCAGTTACTTTGTCATATAAGTATTTAGTAATCTCACAGTATTTGCTAATCTACACAGGTTAAACCTCTAAGGAATTATTTTTTGATGTGAGTGGAGGTAGAACAAAATAAGGAAATTACAAAAAATTGTAGATAGTTGGAGGTAACAATGAAAGCTCAAAAAATCATATTACACCTCCAAATATGATGTATACTACTAAAGATCCAAATGCAATTTTTTGTTTGTTTTTTTGTTCGTTTTGGTTATTTCATTTATTTACATTTCAAATGTTATCCCCCTCCCAGGTCTCCCTTCTACATAATACTCTAGGTCAAGAATGTGTTGAAATAGTAAAGCATCTATACTGTGAAGGTTATATTCATAAGGATATAGGTGAGGCCAGGAGAACCTCATGTTCTTATTTTATCCCAGGCTTTCTGCTGATGATTTTCAACTTCTTAAATGTCTTTGGAAATACATTGTACTGAGCAGAGTATTATCTTTTGCTCACACTCAGGGAAAGTAAAATTGTCACACGTAGGAAGATAACTGCCTATTTACTCACAAAAGGTATCATTTGCCCTTGAGTAAATTAGCATATTTCTGCACTTACAAAAAGACCTTGAATCATATGGTTAATTCCATCCACTTAGCCTTGTCCAGGAGGCTTGTGATCCCTATTCTTGAGCAGTTTCTGATGCCTTTACCATTAGGAACACTTCACAATCCACACAAAGACAGTAGGGGAAAAAAGGACTTCTTCAAAGCAATTAATTTCTAGGCTCAGACTCTTTAAAGGAAGAAAACGTTAGTGTTTAATAGTAGGGTCAGTGCTAATTTAACTTATTCATGGATGATTCAGTCAATGCCTTAGCGTTAAAACAATAGAAGCTTCACTATTGAGATTAGCTGTGAGGATTACATCACCATCACAGAGCAGCCAAGCTATGCGCAAGTACAACCATGTGGTTGGTGAGTAGCACTGGACTAAGGTCAGAGTGGAAATCCTACCCATTATTCCCCAGTATAGCAAGCAGGGGCATGTTAGTGTTTCTGATATTTTAAGTGTGTGAGATGAAGTGTCCAATGATGAATCCATAGTTCTTCAATCATCTCAATAAATAATAATATCCCTCAAAGTTCAATGAGTAGCTTTTCTAATTAACTCCTTCTGGCTTGAAATGATATGAGTTCAAAGTCAGCTTTGTAATGTGTCTGCTGCAACATTCTGAGGGAGCTGAAACTCTATTTCTTTGAATGGTGAAAGCATCTGAACTTCCCAAGTCTAGGGTCTATGGCAATGGGTTTCTGCTTTCTGTTATAGAGATGTTGACTGGGAAAGCAGATTTCTTCTTGCTCTCTTTGATAATAAAGAGAAGAAAGGCCAATAGAACCAAATGCAATCTCTATGCCATTTCTTCTCATTACAGCATTTCTGTAATAGCCGACTTAAGCTAAAAGCAAACTAAGGTCAATGCATGAAATGTTATAGGATTGAACACTTACTGCCTTTCTATAAATGCAAGATGATGCCATCACAGATTATTTTTGGTTTTGCAAAACAAATTACTGTAGCTTACTTGGTCTTGTTTGATGATGTAATTTTGAAATCAATTCTATTTTGCGATATAATTTGTGCCTTCATGGACACTGTGTTCTATATTTCCCTTACTGAGCCCATAATCACATAGAAATATATAAAACATAAATGAGAAAAGCTGTTACTAAATAACTAAATAAGAAAAATGTTAGTGTACCAAGTACAAACTTGTCAATGGTGGAACAGAAGAATCTATGCTGAGAGAGAAGGATTCACCAAAACAGTGTCAGGTTCTCAGAGCTTTGGTTCAACTAAAGCATGAGGAATTATCTAAATTATCTTCTAGACCTTCACCATGGATATGATTATACATACATACATACATACATACATACATACATGCATACATACATACATATATACAGCTATAGATATATATAGAGAAATATCTTACCACAAAAATTAAAATAAAAAATCTTCTGCTCAAATCTAGGCTTCTAAATGATCAACCTCTTCCTCTCTATCCAAGCATACTCTCTGAGTGAGATAAGGTGTCTTTATTTGCTATGTAATGATAATCTATGCAAAGAAAAGGTTAATACTGCAAATCATTCTTATAAATATTTTTATAAAGTTTTGTAATATTTCACAAACTTTGACTTTGTGAAAAACTTTGTATTTCACAATGTCAACTTCAACTTAATTTATAGGATCATTTTATGAGGAGGAAGCACTGAAATGCATGATTAACATTTTATAGATTTTATATACATATGTATTTCAGACTTACCAGAACAGCAAAATTGCTGCACAAATCTCTCCCAATTCTATGTATATTATATGAACACTATTTCTTTCAATTTTTGAATGAAGAAGATAAGATTGTCAGAAAAGGGAATGATTGGGTTGAAGAGATGGGTCAGCCATTAAAGGCTAGGCTCAAAACCAAAATTATAAGAAAAGGGAATGATGAATTGCAGCTTTCCATGTCTGGGTCATCAGTTTCAGATGACTCATTAATAAAAGGAAAACATCTCAGAGGCCTTAGTTGGATTACTTAGAAAGGTATTTTCTTTAATGTAAACAATTTTGTTGTAAATGAAATTATATTATCACCATATTTAGATGTCATGTGGACATTCAGAAGAATGTATCTTACAGATTCAGGTGAAATTTTCTGTAATAAGGAGAGCTCTCCCGCCATGAAAATAACAATTACCTTATTGGTTTCATGAGAATTAACATAGTCAGACATAAAACTCCCAATTCATGATGGAATCAGCAGTGTGTTAAGATAAATTCCGGACCCCCATCTGAGCACAGGCTCAATGTAGACACATAGTTGCAATGCCAGTGAGATGTCCATGGTGAAGAAACTTTCACGACTTTGTCAGCATCCCCATTGAAAGCCATGGTAGTTGAATTATCACAGAACTGACTGGATCAAAGGTGGCTCTTGTCCAGTGAAGCCACACATTGACGAGATGCACAGACTGTGCACGGGCAATTGATAAATATATAATTACATGCTTGCTTTTCAAAACAGCACTGGAGGTAGACTATAAATGTGTGCTTTGAAAAAGAATATAGTCTAACTAATTTAAGGGGAGACTGGTTTTCAACAAGAGTTGCTGCTGCTAAAGGATGGAATCTACTTGCAAAGATGCAGGCTGCCAAATCTGATTACTTGCAGGCTGCTGAGCAGTGAGCAGGTTCTCACTCTCCTTGACTCACCTTCCTGAGCTCTCTGCTGACTTCCCCCTGTCAGGCTCCTAAGTGCCGCCCAGCCTGTTTTCTCTATAGAGCCTGGTTGGTAGATTTTCTTGGACCAGATCTCTGTTAGCTGGTATTTTCTTGGAAATGAGATGATTGACAGTAATGGGGCATTGTTAAGAATGGAAAATAGCTCCAGTTCTTCTTGAAGAACATGCATTTTAGTAGCAGGTGCCATTTTACTCATAAAGCTACATGACTGGTGAAGTTTCACAGTCTAAGAATGGTAGATGGAGACACACCTTTTATTTAAAAGAAATGTAGCCTGTGTCCTTTTAAGCTTCGTTAGTTGAACAAGTTAAGGACAAGGCACCATGACCACCAGTACTCCATGTTGTCTTGTTGTTTACAACAATAGGATTTACATGTTTCGTGAGCTTTATACTGCCAATTACCATGAGTTGTTACAGAAAGAGGTGTTATTACCCATCACGTACTTTTACTCTTCTTCACTGCCAAGTTTCAGCAGAACGTAAACGTAGTACAGGTTTTCCTTGGATCTTCATGTCGACGTATTATACAACAGACAGAGGCAGGAGTCACAAAACATAATGTTAGTCCAAAAGGAGAAATATTGAAACAAATGAATCAGAAACTTAAAGAATTAGCTAACATGAGTAGTCTCTACAAAGGTTTATTTACCAAGCTTAGAGACATTCAAACCTCGATAAGACAAATGACATAGGCAAATTCAAAACATGCAAAAATGAATGCCAGTAAGTTATGATTTGAGAATAGCATTTGGTGAAGAGATGAGTTCAATTCTTATCATATTAGACTTGACGTTCTGTTATCATTCCAGGCCACACCCCTAATATTACTCTCTATATTTTACAATGTGTTTTATTTCAGTTCATTTTCCAAAGTGCTGGTCATAGGTATAAACACTTCAAGCAGAAATGCTGGCGAAGTTATGTGCTTCAGACAGTAATTGAATTGTCAATAACTATAGTAGAGCAGTGTTTGTTACCACTTGCAAACTGTCTTGAAAAATTCAGGGAGGCCCGTAGTGAAAAGTTGGGCATGTTCCTATTGTACCCTAATATCATATTGCCAACAGTGCAAGTCACAAGAAATGAAAGACTTTGAATTCTATCAAGTGAATTACATGCTGGCAACAAGCGATCACACAGTTGCCTGTGGAACTTGACACTGCCATTATGTTACAGGGCACGTGCTGCCTTCATGATCATGAAAACCAAAATGGATATATTTCTGGGAAAAATTCCTAAGACTCCTACCTCTGTGGGGTTCTGCAGTAACACAGTTGCAGTCTGACCATATGCTTCCTTTTAGCATTTCTGATAACTTCTGGGATTTGGCTTCAGTTTGTCTGTGTTGGAAATACCATATTGTGGCCGGCAGGAATGCCTGGATTTGAGAGACCACAAGTTGACATTTTAGCCAAGGCTGATTATAAGCTGAATCAATTGATCATAATCTCTTCTCCAACCTGAGAGTCAGATGAGATACTTTAAAAAATATTAGGAAGCACCATCAACGAGGGAGGCAGGAGGCAGGAGGCAGGAGGAGATAGGGGACTTGTGGAGGGGGAACTGGAAAGAAGTATAACTTTTGAAATATAAATAAATATAATAGCCAATAAAAATGAATGAAAAAACAACCACAAAATATTTTTATTGCTGTGATTTTTTAATTTATTCTCTCTACGCACACACACACACACACACACACACACACACACACACACACACACACACCACACCAGTTCTTGGATTACATTATTTCCTATTATCTTTATTCTCCTCTGATTGCCACACAAACCTTCTAGTCAACTGAATTTTTAAAAGTTATTTCTTTTATTTTTGAGATGATAACATAACCACTTACATCATTTACCTCTTCCCTAAATCCCCATGTACCACTCCTTCTTCTCTCTCAAATCTGTGGCCTCCATTTTTATTATATATTGTTATATAAATATATATTTCTAAATGCAAGACCAGTAAACAAGTCAAAATAAATAGGACCAAGTCACTGATACCACAAGCCCACAGTTTTAGGTAACTAGAGATTCCTAGAACAAGGAAAACATTTTTACCCAGGGAAGATTGGCTGCTCAACACAAATACAAGTGAGCAGCATGAACATATACAAACAGGAGACAATATACAGACTGGGATACTATTTATAAACCAGGATTATAAAGCAAAGGCTAGGGAGGACTAGAGTTAAAGAAAAGACTGAGGAGCTGATGGGGTTTGCAACCCCATAGGAAGAACAACAATATCAACTAACTAGACCCCACCCCCAGAGCTCTCAGGGACTAAACCATCAACCAAAGAACACACATGGAGGGACCCAGGGCTCTAGCTGCAGATGTAGAGATCAACAGAGGAGAAGCCCTTGGTCCTGTGAATATTTGATGCCCCAGTATAGGGGAGTGCTGGGGAAGGAAGGCTGGAGTGGGTCGATGCGTGGGGGAGCACCCCATGGAAGCAAGGGGAGAGGGAATGGGATAGTGTATTTCTGGAGGGGAAACTGGAAAAAGGTATAACATTTGAAATGTAAATAAATAAAATATCCAACAAAAAAAGGGGGGAGAAAGATCCCAGAATACAGACACTTGTGCAATACAAAAATGGAGACACTTACAAAGCAAATTACAGCAGGATACAGAAAGAAAAAAATAGGTAGATAAAGAGGAATGTTCCAAGAGAAGCACTCCAGAACACAGGCCAGAGCACTATGGCAAGCTATATATCTGTGTTACTGTGAGGAAAAGGCATAGCTGAAGAGGGATCTACTCTGGAGTTCTTTCAGATCTAGCCAAAATGCCTCATTCTGATGGCAGCTAGCCTATGCTAACCTAAGCATCATATGAAACAATGAAGTAAGGGTTATAGAGAGCGCTCAGTAGTTAAAAGCACTGAGGACCTGTATTGAAGTTCTCGCAACCAAACGAAGGCTAAAATTCATCTGGAACTCCAATTTCAGGGCATCTGATCTCTTTTATAACCCCTGAGAGGACAGCATGCAGTTGGTGCACAGACATATATGCAAGCAAATCACCCTAAACATAAAATAAAAATAAAGTAAACTAATAGCTGCAGGGAGAAGAAGAATTAGCTTCTCCAATGCAGTGATAAGTCTTAAAACCATATATACACTAGCAACAAAAATGGACTCTGAAAGTCAGCAGATATATAGCATATATAACATTTGCTAAATCATAAGACTTATGGGCATGGAAGGGGCAAAAGGGACAAATAATAGGAGGTCTCGAAGAAAGAAAGTGAGGAACATAGTGATATATTCCATTTCAGTTAAAAAACATTACTCAGGTGGTGACCTACAACTTTAACCCAAAGGTAGCAGAAATAGGCCGATATCTGTGACCTTGAAGCCAGCCTGATCCACAGAGGTAGTTCCAGGGTAACCACGGCTGCGGAATGAAAACGTATGTAGAAAAATTAAAAACTTTACTATATAAATAAAAATTGACAAAACAAACATAATCCTTGCCAGTATTCCAGAAATAATGTAACAAAAGAAATAAGAATCACAATAACTAACAATTCTTTGTTGTTTTTTTAAAACTTATGCTAACCTAGAATCTTTTATATGTGTAAGATATTTTTCTATTTAACAGGATGACATCTAGAAGGAATATACAGGCACAAGAGGAAATAATTTTCTGGTCTTCTAACAAGAATAAACTGCTGCATATGATGTATTTATATTAGAAATGCCTTAAAATGCTTACTTACCATTTTTTGTATAATACACAATAATTAGTCATATTTTTACATTTTGATACTCTCTATTCTGGATTAAAAATAGATGACTTAAGTAAATCAAGATAACAGACTTACAAGTTTTCTCGTATTATTTTTCTGTAAAATGAATTAGCATTGAGTTTTTTATTTTAAATGGAGTGGTATGAGAAACTATTCTTCAAATAATTTTGTAAATATTACCTGCTTATTAAATCCCTAACATGTGGAAGGAAAATATCTTTGTTTCATTGATTATTTGAATAGTAATAGTTTATGATAAACACAAAGAGCCAAGTGATGATAATGTAATTCAATTGAATTTTTGTGACTCTATGAAAGTCACTTCTGTAAATGTAGGTAGATGACAAGGTCAAAGGGATCATGTAGAATAATTGTGGTAACAAACTGGAAAGTGGTGGGTCAGTCAACCTTCAGCCTGTCAAAGAAATGCTTCAAAGTTGGCATGTTTTGTACTGTCAAGGAGGAAGGAAGGGCTAGGGTAAAATGCACTTCCTTTTTATTATTTATTGGTTCATATTAATAAATCAGTTTGGTATAACTGGAGAAATAATGGACAAAATAAAATGTTGTCTGTAACTGGAATTTGCTCAGGATTTTATCCCTTCCTCTCTCCTTTCATAAACAATTCTCTTGGAAAGAACATAAGCTTATGTGCAATGCCCGTATGATAATTAATTGTTTAATGTCCTTGTGATAAGTGATGTCAATGATGGATGAAGAGCCATTTAGCTTTAGTGTTTAAAAGGACAAAGTCAACCACTCCAGCGACTGATACTTTTTTTGTAACCTGTGTTGCTTGTTATGCTTACGTAATTTATCAAGAGCCTCCAGAAACTCCACGTCACCTGCTCCTCAGATCAGAAGGTGACTGTGGCTTTGGGTGGATATTAATCAGCCACAGCACTGCCTGGTCAGAAAGAGCAAGTGTCCTAGCCTTTTACCTCATGACACCTTGTGGGTCCATCCAGCATAGGTCCAAAGGGAACTGCGTGTGTTGGACTGGAATGGCCAGCATGCCTCAGGTGAGATAATGAATGTAACATTCAACCTATGTCTGAAAGCTTCTCTTTCTCTCAGAAACCAGATGTCTGATCACAAGAGCGTCTTTGTTACCCTTTCTTCTCTGTTCTTTAACATTTTAAGGTATAAAGAGAAAATAACTTGGTTATAATTGGGAATTAGAAAGACACAGGAAAATTAAACTGTAAATTGCATATGTTTTATATGGTGTGCATGCTACTAATGTATGTGCGTTAAGCATGAACATGGGTTGCATTCGTGGTGAGGAGGAAAATACTGGAAGACACTTTTTTTTTTCACCTTCAGAAGTAGAGCTGGGTTTTAGTGGAAAGCGCGGTTGCCATGCCAAATAACACAAACCTGCTGTTCTAACCGTGGTTCTTATTGTTGATAACGTAAAAGCCCAGATGAGTATTAATCAATATTCTCAGAAGCAATCAGTTCAGCAGATTTTTAGCTAAGGAAAACCTGAGAATAAAACTGAAGCTCTCTAGGAAAGTCTGTGCTGGAGAGAAAAGCGATTACTCTGTAAAGTACTAGAGGTGGGAGGTGAGCCAGAGGAAAATTTTGTATTTTGTAATTTTTTTTCTAAATTTGGACCTGCTCCAACTTAGTGTAATTATACAAGCAGTGATTGCCAAAAAATAAATATGAACAGAAATGAAGAAAGACAAGATGTTTGAAAGGAAGACTAGAGGCATCTGGTGTGAAGAAAAAAGTCAATAATATGTTGAACTGAGATGAAACATGACTAAACCAAGAATGTTTTCAGGCAATGGCTGGCAAGGTATTTCTACGGGACTATGGGCCTAACAGCAACTTTGGTTGAATTTTTATTTTGACTACATTTGTGTTCAGCCAATATAAACAATCTCTTACTTTAAGTAACAGTTGAAGATTGTCTTAATATTTAGGAAGCCAAAATTGCTTGTAGATGTACATCAATGGAACACGACTTCGGATATTTTTTGCATCACCTACTTACAATTCATCAACATGGAACCCAAAAATAGAAATATCATTTTAAAGTCATGTTGCAATGTCTCTTCCCCACAAAAGTTTCTCTGGTTTGATGATAAACGATATCCCGACTACCTTCCAATATTTACAGAAATTAATTTTCAGCACTCTGAGAGATATTGTAGATACTTCACTTTTCAATCTTAAGGGAATTATTAATATATGGTGTCATTTAAAAGTTTGACCAAGGAAGATTAGGAACCAGAAACACTAGGTCTGAAATAAAGGTGACAAAGTTTAGATTGCTAAAATATGGTGTAAAGAGAGAAGGAAGAGGTTAAAAATAGATCTGCTAATCTTTCTCGATCTTTTGTGTATTTTAGAGAATCCTGCCTTCATGGTTTTCCTTTACTAAAAATTTACTATCATGTACAGAAACCAGCTTGATTCTAGGAAGAATATAAGAGTCAAGAAATTGGAGAAAACCTTTAATTTGATTTCTCTACCAGGTCCTAAGAAAGTATTTCCTGTAAGTCCCACAAGTTTCTAACTTGAAGCTGAGATTTGTTTTCTATGGTGACAACTTGGGTTATATTTCATTTTTACATATCCACATACCAGAAATTATACATTGCAGACTCAACTGTCTGAGATTGCCACTTATCCTGACTATTCTAAGACTAATCCATGAAGCTGTGTGTTAGGATCACGTATGATGTTCGTTAATGAGCATATTTCATTGGTTAGAATCTATGCATGCTTTTTTTCTGAAAATTGAAAACAACATTTTACTAATGGTCAGTTCATCAATTTCTATGAGTTGTAGTTAATTTTTAAATTACTTTCTGAGACAGGTTCTCACTATCTTGCTTACATTGTACTAGAACTTACTAAGTACAACTGAATGACCTTGACTTATAGAAAACTAAGCTTCTAACTTCTGAATGTTGATATTAAAGGGGTGCATTAGCACAACCAGCTATGTTATTCTAAGTTTTTTTTATCAATACCTTTTGAGCTTCCTACCAGTTTTAACCATATTTTCACACCTCCTTCAACTCTTCTGAGGTCTACACCCTTCCCTGCCTCCCCACATATCCTCTAAAAACTGCATTTCTTAAAAATCAATAAAGACTACTTTGTGCAGTCCACATTTTCTTGAATGCACGGTGTGCAACTGATGAGTGGTCATCCCACCAAGGTGTCCATACTTAAAAGAAATTGGCGCTTTCCTCTCAGCAGCTAATAATTGCCAAGAACCCAACAGTTATCCTTGGGTTTCTTGCCCAATTCCACTTTCTCTGCTGGAATTCTGTCTGACTTGAGCTTGTGTAAATGTTCTTCATACTGTCCTAACTATTGTCTATTCATATGTTGAGTTGCCTTGCTCTCTCCAGAAGACACTATTTCCTTGCAGTCTATAACCTTTGGCTCTAAGACCCATTCAGTATTCTCTTCCTTATTGATGTAGAGGCCTCTGGAGGAAAATGTGTAGTTTGGGGCTTAGCATTTGGTACTGTCCATCTTTCAGCATTCTCTGCACCTACTCCACTTGTGGGTCTCTGTGTTAGCTATAATCTACTTTAAATAATGAGCCTCTCAGATGAGGATTCGAATATGTGTTGAACAATGAGTATAATAATAAGTTGTTAGGAGGTAGTTTAATGCTATGTCCATTTAGCAGAATAGTAGTAGTAGATTCTTGCCTCTGGCCCATAACCATGTCTAGCCATAAGTTTTTGGCCCAATAATGGTGCTAGGATTGGGTAGAGTGGAGCTCAATCATAAAGTGATTGGTTACTCCTGATGGGATCATGCCATTGCTGTAGAAATAGGTATGTTGTGTCTGGATAGTTATTATTTTACCCAACAGGATTCACATATGGGTTGGTGATTATATTTCTCTTCCAATGGCATAAATAACATGCCTCATCACTATGAAAAATATATGGGAGTGATGAAGCTTCTAAGTCAATACCAGCTAAATTTCTGAATGTTCTATACTCAAATATGTTGTGTCTTTGAAAATATGGAATGACTTTCAATTCCTGGAAGGTAACCAAGAATATTGTCAATGATTGTCAATGATTGGGATCTGTGGGACCCCACTGGTCAATAATTTCCAAAAGGTACTTGATTCCTATCACTTGAAATTTTAACTTTTAATTCTATCATCTTGTAGGAAAATTGTTCATCTGTTACAATGTAACACCATGTGTGTGTATGTGTGTGTGTGTGTGTGTGTGTGTGTGTGTGTGTGTGTAGGTATACATAGATATATGGAATAGTAGATGTCCATATGGCATTTTAGAAAAGGATGGTCAGTGTTATTTATTCTTTATTTCTTTTTCTGGTTGTTCCTCTACACTTAAAATTTTTGCTCAATTATATCTTTTTAACCAAGTTTTGGTTATTTTCAAAATATCTTTCCTGAAAAATAGCATGGAAAATAAATTAACTCCCATAAATCCCATATTTTCTGGATTTAAAATGTATAGACTAGTTAGTGCATGCAGTGGGTTTGTGCTTCCCATTTTAGGAACTTGGTTAATTGAATGCAAGGTAAATTTTCTAGTTTATAGTCAAGCCTCTAATATATAAGATATCCAATTTTTTTATCATGTTTCCCACTGGAGGGCATAATCACTGGCTTAGTTTAAAGTATCATGACATGCATAAATAATAGCATTTTACTAATGGTTTTGGTAATGAATCATAATATTAATATCTTTTTCTGCTTAACCATCCATATCCATTCTTCAGTAAATAAGTATTTTCCAAAATTTTAATTGAATTGTCCAGTATCAAATTATTGAGTTTTGAAAGTCCTTTATATTTACAGGTACAAATGATTTGTCTGATACAATAGTAAGAACATCATTCACTTAAAGCTTTTATTATTGTTTTACAGTAACATTCAAAGAATAGCAGTTCAATTTTGTGGAGTCTGTTTTATTCTCTTATAGGTGTTTTAGGAACCATATCTAGGAAATCACTTTTAAATACAATTAGATAAAATTTTATCCTATAACTCTACTTAAAAGTCTTATACCTTTAGGATTTAAATTTGGTCATAAATGTACATGTTTTATCCAGTGGGGCATACAATTTTATCTTCTTGTATAGAATATCCAATACTTACAAACCCAATTTTTTATAGATTAGCTATCCTCCAAGCGATACCTTCAGATCTTTGTATGAGATGTCCCTATATAGTGTACCTCTGACTTTTTGATTTAGTTCTGAGGATTGACAATTCTATGTTTTATATTATGTAAAGGTCTTTGCTGTAGGCCAGCCCCAGCAGAGTCTTCTTTCTTTTTGGTTCTTCATGAGGCCCTGGAATGGGAAGAGCATCAACGAAGGGTAAGATATTGTCTAGGAGATATTTAGGGTTGCTGTATAATAATAAAAAGTTGACTTATCTAAGTCAAAGTTGCCTTGCTACTGTAGTTGACCTACCTTTTGTGACCCTTTGAGGCAAGAGACTGCAGTTTCTGGCACTTAGCACCCCTTCCTAAAACAGCAGGAGTAAAGGATTAATTACTAGAGCTTTTTCCCTTTTGTCCAGATGCCTTTTACTGTCAGACTAGGAAGACATTTGAAGCAATAAGTTTCTATTAAAACAGGAGAAGAGGATAAGGCTTGCTGAAGGAAAAATTTTACAGAAGCAAATATCCATAAACTCACATAAATTTATATACAGATTCATGCATGTAATTTATACATTTCTATTCAAACCAGGTGGGTCCACCTTGCATGCATTCTCATAATTACATACTTATACTTACACATATCCACACTTACATATACATATGGAGCCAAAGACTAAGACCAGTGCTGAAGGAACTCATTCCTTATGGATGAAAAATGAGCTCCACTCTTTATTGCACAGAGAAAGAAAAAGCTTCTACCCTTTTAATGCTAAATAAACTAAATTCAACTTTGTAAGAAAGGCTTTGCTCCTTTTAAAAGACTAAGCCTGCCTTGCTAGTAAGAAAAAACCTGTTTAGTCCTGTGGTAAGGAGAAGAATGCCTGCTCCTTCTGCTTAATTCTCTTAATCTTCCTCCTCCTGCTCTGATGTCACAAAAGTGTGCTTACTCTCAATGCCTTTTCTCCCAAAGCTATGTCTATAGTTATAATATCTTTTTGAGTTCAGTTCTATCTAAGTGTTCTGTTTGAAAACTTTTCCTCAGCTCAGGTCCTCTCAGCTCAGTTCCCCATAGGTCAGTTCTCTACTTAGTTCTGACTCTTCTCTTTGTCCTCAGCACTTAAACCATCTTCCAGAGTACCTGATCACATGCAGGAGAAAGTCTGGTTACCATCTATGACCAATTAACTGATGACACTTCGAAGACTGGCAGAGTTCTCATTACAGTTTTGATTACCAGAAAAGAACCGAATAGCAGTCCCACTATAAAAGAGCTTAATAATCACTGATATAATTTTAGGAATTCTTATAGGATCATCATTAAGACTTAAGACGTCATTTATTTGTCTATATAGCATCATCACAAGGCAGTACATCTTTCTTCATATCTGCAAATATCTGCACAAAAGGGGTGGACGAATACATAGTGATATATATATGTATATATATATAATATTTGTATATGTATAATATTAGGAAAAGCTTATTAATAGCAGAAATGTTTCCTAAAATGAATTTTCTTAGGCCTTGCCGATAAGAGCAAATCTGTCACTGGTTAATCTGAAGCAGACCATCTCAGGAAGATTACCAGGTAGCTTGTCATATAAGGACTCGTGACATGTCTTAATGGTCTTGTATTTACATTATATTTTATTAGAAGATAGTATCCCTTCAATTTAATTCTACTTTTAAGGTGGTTAGGTTTATTTCAGATCATGAAATTTTTATTGGTTTCCAGTACCAGGCATGATTTCCCTCTTATGTATCAAGCCACAGATCCAATCAGTAAACAATGGTTACTCCCATTACAGATGGTAATTGTTGAATCATGTTTTGCAGGTTAAGGTTGTAGTTCATAGATTAATTGATTTGGAAAGCCAGTGATGCCTCTTCTACCCTAGCAGCCTAAATAACACCTCCTGCATTATGTAAGATAGCCATCAGGGAGTGAACTGGCAGTTTTGGCAATGTTTCACTATATTTTGCAATGAAGTCATGTTGTCTTCATTAACAGCATTAGAACTATTAGTTAATGTGATCAACCAAGAGAAACTGTAAACATCTGAATTGCTCTGGGAGCCACCAGGGTAGAAACACTAGATATCTTATATCTAGTGTTTATAAAAGGTTCTTTTGTTATTGTAATGCTTATATTGTTTTGAGTCAGCATAATATTGACCACATTGAATAAATTAAGAAGTTATTCACTCTCTTTATTTTTGGAAAATTTAAGTATAATTCATATTTTATTGATACTTGTAGATTTATCAGAGAAAATGTATTTGCCTAATGTTTTGATCCCATAAAATATTTGGCAACGACTATGTATATGTACACGTACACGTACGTGTATATGTATATGTATATATATATGTATATGTATATGTATATATGTATATGTATATGTAAATATGACTGTTCTTCCTAAATAACAATAAATTATTAATTCTGATTTAAAACTTTTACTTAACCCATATATGTCTTAGGCTTTAATTTTTGTTTTGTTTTGAGGTTATTTGTAAGGTCATATTATTTTTTATTTGTACATCAGTTATTGTTGGGAATGATGATGTGGCATTCCTTAATCCCAATATTGATAATTTATATTTTCCCCTTTTTATTAAAAATTCTGGCCCAATTTATGTATATCTTTTTCTCATTGACAAACCATGCTTTAATACTCTTCTGCAATCTTTGATTTTTTATTTCATGGACTTCCATATTAAGTTTATGAAGCTACTTCTTGTATGTTATATTTTCCAAACTCATTTTCTCTGTATATTGAGTTGAAAATTGAGATCACTGATTTGATCTCATGACAGTATTTAATAAGTGGAAACATCTATGGGTGTGATGAGGTATCTTGGTTGAAAATTGGGTTTAATCTGCTAATAACAATGAAAAAACATTTTTCCCTCAGTTCAGTCAATCACTTAGAATGCTGTTTAAAAAACTGTGAATACAATTATAAGATGTCCATTTCTTATTACATATACACTTATACATTTTAATGTTCTGTAAATAGTCATATGACTATGTAGAATGGTAATATTTCCAGATGGATTTAGTCTTTTGCCTTTTGAAATGTCACTTTGGTAAGAAATATTTTTATTAGACAGGATCTCATGGTTAACTTGGTCATAAACTTACGCTGATTCATATGTCAGACTTCCCAAATGCATGGGCCATAATACCTAATTTGGTGTTTTCTTTTCATACATGGTAGCAATCTTTGCTTTCTATTCTGCTTTCTGTGACATAATTGTAGTCTTCTCTTCTGGCATTTAGAACATTTAATTATTCGGGTTATATTTTTCTATCATATTTTATCACTTATGTATTTAATTGTAAAATATGTTTCTAGTAGCAATCAAATTATGTCTTCCAAATTTGTTTAATCTGGCAAGTATCTTTTCTTTGCAAATTTTAATTTTGTATTTTCTAGTGATCTCTCATTCAATATACTTATATTTTTCTTAACATCAAAACTATCAACAATTATATGTTCTGGAATTTTCAGAAATTGTGATATTTTTCTATCCTAAATATTTAGACATTTTCCTTACATGTTTCTTATCCCTTGAAAACATATATGATGCAGCTCAAAATCATTTTAGTAGCTTTTCTTTCTGCAAATTTGAACATTTTTGGTCAATTTTAGTTCATGTCCTATTGATTTTTCTCCTGATGATGTTATATTTTTCTGCATTTTTTTTTAGTTTCCAGGAATTGAGATACTCTCTGAGTATTGGCTTTGTTTCTGAGTTTTAATGCATATTATTGACTTTTACAAGGAATTAACTTACTTGGAATGTATCTTACTCAATTTTAATTTTGAAATTTGTTCAGCATGATTGCTGCTAGACTGACTAGACACATTGTGTAGTCTATAAAATGGCACTGAGTATTTAAACTTCACAGTCTGGTTGCTAGGAATCAGCAGTTTTCCAGTTGGGGTTGTCTGGTAAGCATGATATCTAGTTTTCTGTCTGTACATTCCTTTATTCCCATGGTTATTGGATACAAATGGCTAACATGAAAATTTCCAGGTTGATCTTATACCACGGTGGCTGTCACTTTTCACTTCAGACTTCAAGCCTCTCTCCTCAATTTAGGAATAATAGTTCATTGTACTTGAGCATTTCCAAACATTCCATGAGAATACTGGCATTGTTCAAACTTAAATAATCTACAAGAGATTAAACTGCAATGGTTGCTCACATATCATAAGATCACTGACTTTTATCAACTAAGATGTCATGTAATAAATCTACTCTGTTTCAAGTAATTTATCATTTCAAAATATTTTATGTATTTATTTTATGTTTATAGATGTTTTGCCTACATTTATTTATGTGTACCATGTGCATGCTTTGTGCCTGTGGATTCCAGGAGAAGATGTCAGGCCCCCTGGAACTGGAAATAACAATTTTAGTTGCTATATAGGTGCTCGGAATAGAGCCTCAATCCTATGCAATAGTATTCAGTGCTTCTAATCACTGAGCCATCTCTTTCGTTTACAATTTGCTCATTTTTTTTTATTATGAGAAAGGGAGAAAGGTAAGTCAAGGTTCTAATCCACTTCAGTTCTAGAAAGTTAAATTTGGAACATGTAAATTGATACGTTTTGAATGTTTATACTGGGATTTTTGGTTGCAGACATTAATCAATGGTACAGTAGTGTCTAACATGTATGAGATCCTAAGTTTAGTCTCCAGTACTACATACTATGATACCAGTAATCATAAGTAGCAATCATAGTAATGGTAGTAGTAGTAGTAGTAGTAGTAGTAGCAGCAGCAGCAGCAACAGCAGCAGCAGCGGCAATAATAATAATAATGATAATAATAATAAACTGTTAACATGGGAAAATTTTATTTAAAATCATCTCAGATATGGTTCTTTATGTACTATAATGGCAGTGACTTTTACTATCTGAAATCTCGTGTAGTAAACCTAGAGAACTTGTGTTTTCCATTTTCAATGAGTCAAATTATTAATACACATTGTCCTAGAGTTCTACTGCTGTGAACAGACGCCAAGACCACAATAATTCTTAAAAGGACATTTAATTGGGGTTAGCTTAGGTGTTCAGAGATTCAATCCATTATCATCAAGCTGGGAGCATGACAATATACAGTCAGCCATGCTGCAGGAAGAGTTGAGAGGTCTACATCTTCATCTGAAGGCCACTAGGAGAAGACTGGCTCCTATATGGTTAGGAGGAGAGTCTTGTCACTCACCTCTACATTGACATACTTCCTTCAACAAGGTGATACTTACCCCAACAAGGCCACAACTCTTAATGTCCCCACTCCTTGGGGCAAGCATACTCAAATCACCACATACACGATGCAAAAGAAGTCACTAAAAAGGCAAGTACCAAATAGAAGATTTGATATACAACAAAATATCTCAAAGTAGAGACAAACTTCAGGCACAGAAGCCTGGAGTTGCCCAATTGAGAGAGCAAATAGGATAATTTCCTCAAAACAAACAGCTAGCAGAAATGAGCTCAGAGAAGTCCACTGGAGTAGCCAACTGGAGCTCTTGATCAGGAGATTGGGTATACTGACCCCTGAGGTGACATTTCCAAATAGAAATGGAACTGGATGTATAACACCATCCTATCCACTACTTATAACCAAACAGATACTGATGGAGATGCTGAAGGAGTCAGCTGGAATTCCCTATTGGGAGTTCCTCAGGTGGATGGTTCTTTTTATTGTACAATGATTACCTTCTAGACTCCCATTTCCCCTGTATGCAGTTATATTATTGTTAGACAATATAAATATTAGAAGTAAATACTTATATATCTAGCAGTTATCATGTACATAATTAGGTTTTGTTTGCTTGTTTTGTTTTTGTTGTTGTTGTTATTTTCTAATATGTGCTGTTTTGTTTCTCCTTGTTGAAGAGTTAAGGAGTCAGCTTTTCATGAGGACGTGTCGTTCAGGGAGAGCAAAAAGAAAGCTTTCTTGCTCCCAGTATTTTTCAAGAAATATATGCAGCACACCAGATTTTACTCTTATAGTATATAAAATACATACCAGATTCATAATTTATGAAAATTCATAATATATAAAATATAATATATATTTATATTATTATGTGTATATATAATAATTGTTACATGTATCATGCATATTAATACAGAGATGAACTCTTCTCAGTCCACTTAGTATTGCTTATAAGAATATGCTTTCAGAGCTGCCCATTTTATTTTGCATAACCAGTTAGGAGGCTCAGCCCTAAGGAAAGACTGCCTTTCCTGCTCTGAGCTGTCTGCTCTCAGCTCTCAGCTGATGGTAGATCTTCACCCAGTAGTGGTGCCTTGTGACAGTTCCTCTGGAATTGTTGACATGACAACTAGTTATTGTTATTGCTCAGATCTTCTTTAGCATATTGTTGAGATTTCTTGGGTTGCATGTCCCTGTTTTATATAGAAGACTTGGTTTTATATTAGATGTCCTGGTTCTCTAGTTTTTTCAATATTTCTCCTCTATTCTGCAATAGCTTAAGGAATAATGTTTGTGTTATCAATGTATCAATAGAAGGCAATCTCCCAATGGTCGGTTGTTAATGGATTCCTGTAATGTATACGTCTATCAAAAAAAGAAACTGTGATGAGAGGCGAAAGCCAGAGTTACCTATGTGTATTGTTATTTATAATGTATGTGTGCATGTGTGCACGTGTGCGCACACATACACACACACACACACACACAAACACATCTCAAATAAACACAAAACATAAACATCCCCATTTTCCCACTCACCCCTTCATAGCACCTGTACACTGCTATTCCTCTCTAGACCTCTGTCTCTTTACTGCAACTCAAATGCCATCTTCCTTTTCCCACTTAGATTTTATAATAACTTCAGATTAGGCTCACATCTAAAGATGTGAAGCTAGGAACCAGAGAGTTGACTTTTCGATCATGTTCCATGCCCACTGCAAACTTCTGTTACATTTATTCTCTTTCCAGCATGGCACCAATGGTCACATGGCCATGGGAAAGGGACATCAATCTCTATATTAAAGGAAGTAGTGAATAATTAGATGTGGTCCTAGAATCTAATCTACAATGTATATATGAGGTATATAAGGGAAAATATACAAATAATGTGAATGTTATTCTTCTACACATCAATGTTATCAAACTATTTTTCTTCTTTAGAGAAAAAACAGAAGGTCCATGTCCATTTACTGTATAAAATAAGGAGATAATCAGTGAAAGGGATTTAGAAATATTTCACCAAATGCCAGATGCTCTACAAAGCACATTCATAGACACTTAATATGTTATTTTTCACATTGTTGTTATATCAGATTCTAATCAGTCTTTTTTGATTTTACATTTTTTAAGAACAGGCACCATGAAGCAAGGAAAATCAACTGCACTTTTAGGAATGTACTCATGAGTCATAGTTTAATCTTCTGTGCTTGAAACTCTTTATCTATGAACATAGCAAGAAAATGTAACAATTCAAAAGAAAATTAATTCTTTGAACAGTATCACTCCTTGAAAATATAGATTCATTAGCTGTTTAAGTTTCAAGTTTACTAATCTTTTTGAAACAATAGGCTGATACCGTTCTCTAAGGTCTAAAATGTTGCTAAAACCCTTCTATAATGATTTCAACACACTGCATTCTAGTACCTTGCAATTACTTTGATTGTGGTACTATCTGATGGCTCTGCCCAGTGTATTACATGTGTCTGTTCCATGGAGCGTTCCTTCCTCTGCTCCTTCCCTTTCTTTACTCCTTTATAACCTACCTATGCATCAGCATCTATATTGACCTTTGAAATATTTCCTCTTCTATGTTATAGACATCATTAGCTCCAAAACCTGTTTCCTGCTTTCAGGTCTCTGGTTGCTCCTTAGCATTCACGAATGTTCACCCAGATGAGTAATTCTATCCATTGACTTACATTCTGTGGAGACAGCACATGCACTCTCTCATAGGAGTCTTCTCTAGAGCTTATGTAGAGTAGGAGCTCTGCATCTGTTTGCTATCTGAATAATAGTAATTAATTCCAAACACATCTATATCAGTTCTGGGACTAAGATTGCTCTGGGATCAGACTCTTTTAAGGAAAGCAGATCATTGCAGAGAGCACTGTTTAATTCCAAGTGGTCTCCATTCCAGAATTTTCCTAACCACATGCATTCTGTCATGACAGGGAAAGAATTTCAAACCTGTTTTCTCACTTGCAATGTAATATGTTTCATATGGAGATCAGAGGACAATTTGCAGAAATTGGTTACATTTTTCCCCACTCTGTACAACCTGGGGATCAAGCTCAGGTAATCAAGATGGACAGTAGGTGCTTGAAGCTGAGACATCTCTGTAACATAGTGTCAGTTTTAAACCTAAAAAGCTGTGTTTTATATACTGTTTCTAATTAACTTTATTCTTTCCATTCTTTTAATTTTGAGTTATTAATAGAGTAACTATAGCTTGATATATTAAATATATATTAAATATTCAATATAATTACAATAGTATAGGTAGTATATATGCATACCATTACTACATCTAACTACCATCTATCCTGTATGTATATATATATATATATATATATATATATATATAGAGAGAGAGAGAGAGAGAGAGAGAGAGAGAGAGTATGTATCTACATCTATACACATTTCTATGTAAATCCTGTTTGGTACATATAGAGGTACTTGTATGTATGTTTTCATGTTTGACCTGTAGGCACTGGAAAAACAATTACTGTGCTTTTCATGGGCAAGGACCTTTGTCTCCAAAATTTTCTTATCTACCTATAGTTTCATTCTTCTGTTTTAACAGAACACACAAGTCTTAAACAGTAACAATTAACTCTTTATGAATCAGATAGATAAAATAAGTAACTCACAGGATATAAAGCATCTTTTGATAGTTATGGTAAGACATACCAACATCTCTTCTTCTGAGAATATACTTTAAATGTCTCTTCAAAAGTGCGCAGTCAATGGATGGCTCAGACTGAGACCTATGCCATAAGGTGGAATACACCCTTGACACTCCCAGGGAACAGAAAGCAGAGGCAGGACATCCCAGTGACCTACAATAGAACTAAACATGTTTGCCAAAACCAAAAACAAACAAAAATCAATGAAATAATCCCTATGATAGCCTACTATAGTTGTAGGCAGGAGCTGAGCATTATTGGGGCTTCATCCAGCAACTGATGGAAACAGATGCAGAGACCCACAGCTAAACATTAGGGGAACCTTATAGAATCTGCTGAAGAAGGGAAGAAAGGATTTTAGGAACTAGCTATATCAAGGATATAACAAGCAAACTCATAGGAGGCTTTTCTTCGGGGAACAAAGGAGAAGTGGGGTGGAAGGGACTGGGAGGAAATGAGGGAGGGAAACTGCACTTGAGATGTAATGTATGAGAAAAGAATAAATTAATTACAAAAGTTTGTATATTCAAAATGCAAATAAAATTAAATATGTTTTGTAATATAAAGTATTTTCCTCAAATTATTAAACACTCTTCTCCATTGGTTGTAACTTCTTACTCTTCAGCCATGCATTTATACAAAGAACATGATTCTCAAAAAGAATAGTATTTAATCCTTTCAATAACATGAAAAAAGACTTCCATGCAGAATTCAATTCAATAATTATAATGTTTAAGAACAGAGTTTCCAATTTGCCAGTTTGACCCTTTCACTATTCTAGCATATTCTTATAGACACGGCAGAGAAAAAACAAGTAGCTACATGACTCTATAATATATATTTGATGCTATAAACAGCACAGTTTATATAAAGTCTTTTTACTAGCCTTCACTTTGATGAGTTGGCCATTATCTATTTGAACTGAGAGGAAATTTTGAAATTAGGTATTTTTATATGGTTTCTCCAAAATCTATTCTTTTTTATATTATATTTTATTGGATATATTTTATTTCCATTTCAAATGTTATCCCCTTTCCCCCACACAACCAGTCACCCCTTCCCACCTTACTGCCCTGACATTCCCCTACACTGGGGTATCCAACCTTGGCAGGATCAAGAGCTTCTCCATCCTTTGTTGCCCAACAAGGCCATCCTCTGCTCCATATGAAGCTGGAACCATGGGTCTGTGCATGCGTACTCTTTGGATGGTGGTTTAGTCCCTGAGAGCACTGGTTGGTTATTATTGTTGTTCTTATGGGTTTGCAAATCTCTTCAGCTGAATAGATTCAGCTCCTCAAAATCTATTCTTAAAGTTTGCGATTAATTCAGGTTTCCATCTTATTGTAAGACAGAAATATCTGAAAAAAAATTTCAACTATAAGAGGTGTAAGGCTGAGCATACAGACAGGCGGGAAGGCGAAAATTGTATGTTTGGTAAAATAGTAACCCACAAGTGTACTAATGGGCATTTTTCTACAAAGAGAAGATGGAAGGCCAAGAGGATGACATAGTGTCTAAGAGTGATTGCCATGCAAACATGAAAGTCTGAGTTTGTGACCCTAGGATCCACATAAAAAGAAGGGTGTGCTTAAAACCTCAGTATTGGTAAGTGGAGATTGGCAGATATAGAGTAAGATTAACAGGAACCATACCAAAAAAGCGAGCTTCCAATTCAGTGAAAGGTAACAAAGAAATATTTGGTAAAGGAAAATGTGCTATATCCTCCTTCTGATTCCATGAGTACATATTTGTATTTGTACCTGAACACTTACATATGCAAGCCCTCCTACATGTGTGTGCACATACAAATATATACACGGACACCCTGGAAACATGCACACTACACACAGAGATCCTAGAAGCATGCACACTACACACAGTAACAATACAGTGGAGATACAAAAGTAACAAAGAAACAAACTGGATAGTCTTTGAGACACATATTAAGATGTTTCTATAAAAATGTCTTATTTTATTTATTTTTTTATTTTTTAAGATTATAGTAGAATTACAAAAGTATTCCCTTTCCTTTCCTTCCCTGAAACCTTCCCATATATCCAACTCTCTTACAAATTTGTGGCCTTTTTCCCCTTACTTCGTGTGTGTGTGTGTGTGTGTGTGTGTGTGTGTGTGTGTGTGTGTGTGTGTGTTTTCAGGGCTAAGCATTTGGTGTTGGAAAACCAATTTGTGTGTTCTTCCCCAGAGAAGAATATTTCTCTAATTATTAGCATTCCTTAGTAGCCTGTAATTCTTTGTGTAGAGTTGAAGCCTCATGGGCTTTTACCCATCAAATTTGGCATGTCTGTTGCTGCTATCTTTGTTCAGCCAACATTTGGAATGCCATATTGGTGAGATTTTATGGATGTAGCTTCCTTCTGTTATTACTAGGAGATAGTCTCACCAGAACTTGCCTCATTCTCTGACTCCTACAATCTTTCCTCCCTATCTTCTGTAATGATCCCTTAAAGGAGTATTTTATAGTTGGGATTATGCTCCTTAACTGCATTTTGACTGGTTGTGGTTTTCTGATTCGGTCTTGGTCTACAGAAGAGAAACATTTTATTGATGAGGGTTCACTGATGCATTACTTACCTGTAGGTTTGCATACAGATATTGAAAATATAGTTATGGATTATGATTATTTAGAAAAGTGGTAGTTGTATGTTCAATTCTAATATCCACAACTTTATCAGCACTGAGCAGTTATCTACGTTTTCAGAACAAGGAAAGGTTTCCTTCATGTTGAGGGGTTCTTAATTTCAATTAGACAGTTGCTGATTATCAGCAAAGTGATGTTTACAATTACTTTACCCTTAAGGTTACTGTGTTATGGCACAGTTGCTGTGATTTATAGGAACCATATCTGGAGGGTTTTGGTTGTCTCCTTTCTTTGGAAGCCTTCATAGATACAATATTTAAGTGCCGTATAGTGATTTATAGATGTTAGTTTCTCAGAAGATAAAATACTTAGGATCCCTCTATCTATATCATGCTTTAATTCTAAGTGAACTGAAGATAATTCCTAGAGTCAATTCAAGATCATATTAAGTATACAGATTGGCTTGAATTGACATTGATTCTGATTATCTTCTCCATTACCTCTTGTTATCTGAATATAGAATTTTAATGGGTAACATCAAATTATATTTTCTAGAACTTAATAAGAATCATCATTCTGTTGTTTGACATCCAGCATTGGTATGTTATCCTCCATAAAATATATTCCTACCAGTGAAATATATTTAATTTACATTTAGATAAGATGAATATTATCTACTATAAACAGTTTATGATTTGGATTTTAAAACTATTTGTTAAAAAATAGAAGTTGACCAGAGTACCTTCCTGAAATCTGATCAATATTTATAATATCTTGAGATTAAGAATTCTCAAGCATAGTCTGCTTTACTTTTGGATATATATATATATATATATATAAATACTTTTGGATATATATAATAAAATATATTATATATATTATTTTGCTGAACTTCTGCTCCTTAAGGCTCACCTCTTTTACATAATGTGTCTCATCAATTCAAATCTTCGCCAAATGCCAGGGATGCTGTGCTAAGACTTGTTTACTCTGAATTACTGGTGCCATGGATCTTTAGATATGAAAAGTGCAGGGATCCTACGGTGGCTTTGCTCTCTATTTTCTCACTGGTCTGTGCAGATTGATTGGCAGTGATTTGTCAATGAGTCAGTAGAACTAGAAAAAAGCAGCTTCCTTTTGGCACTTGCTGGGGGCACAATCCTTTTGCTAACTAAAGTAATGAGGGCTCCTCAATGTCTTAGCTGCCTCAAGCATTAAGGTATTAGAGAAGACTGAGAGGCTCCAGAAGCATTGGTGGTAGTCACTATAATTTGAGAAGTTTGCTTTATAAGTATTAAAATATTTGAATTTATCATGTGATTGTTTTGGAAAAATAACCAAGGCAACAGTTAATCACACAATAAAGATAAAGACTTATTTTTCCAAAACTGAGTGAAGCAGGAAATGATCAACAGAATATTTGGATAATGTTAATAATTCCAAGTAATTGAGAATTTTTGAGATTATTCTGTGATACTCTGAAAACAGAGGAAAAACAGAAACCAGGGTATGTGTCATTTTGGAAACCTGTGGTGAATTATTAAATGGGACATGAGAAATGACCATAAACTGATATGAATAACTGGTTGACTGTAGAGAGCACTGCAAAGAAGGTGAATTGTATGTAGGATCACAGGTCCCATGCCATGCAGATATTGATCTTCGTATAATATCTGGAGTCATTATAGAGTAGACAGTACGGCATTCACACATTTTACTTTGATGCTATATGTTTGTATGCTTATTTAAATTCACTTATATTTTTATTACAGCTTGCAGTATTTAGTCAGTTGAGTTCTCCCTTTCTTATTTTAAATTCTTTTTCCTCTTTGAATTTCTTTTTTAAAATTTATTTATTCTTTAATATTTTCTTGCAGTCTAGACTTTATCCCCCTACAAGTCTACCCTCTGACTGTTCCACATCCCATACCTCCTGCCCTCATCTCCAAGAGGATGTCTCCACCCCACGCCCACCCTACCAGACTTATTTCATAAAGCGAATGGCAGAGGTAATTTTGTCAACTCAACTCCACCAGCATATGGTTAACTAAGGATGCTCATGTTCATCTTGAAGCTTTGAAGAGATGTGGTAACACTGAAAGAATTCTGGAGACTGAGGAAATAGGATCAAGTAAGTGGATATTGTTGGGTGTGGGACAAGTGAGAGGAGTCAGTAACTGGGAGAGGGTCATGGAGACAGTATGTTGATCTGGCCTTTCCCATGCTGCTTCTCTGGTTGTAGCTGCTGTGGAGGTAAGAAGCTTTCTCTGCCATACTGGTCACTTCTGAGGTAATGCCCTATGATAGACACAGCACAGGAACACAGTGACCTTGTATCTTAAGCTCTGAAATCATGAGATGGAATGGATCTTTCCCTCATTCATTGTTCTTGGATAATTATTATAGTATTATTAAAGATACTCAATTTGAGTTGAAATATATTACCTTAGCAATATATTTCTACTCATCCTTTCTCACTAATCCCTAGATTTATAATAGCAAGCAATGCAGGGACAAAGATGGAGCAGAAATTGAGGGAATGGACAACCAATGACCAGCCCAACTGAGACCCATCCCACGGGCAAGCAGCAATCCCTCACACTATAATGATGCTCTGATATGCTTGCCGACAGGAGTCTAGCATTTTCAGTGTTTCATCTCAAAACTCATATCTCTCTACAGAAACTGTCCTTCATTCCTTTTCAAACTGATCCTCTCTCAACCTTCATTCTTTTAATGAATCAGACATGTCTTACTTTATCCAGTTTTGAAGCTTAAAACTTTGAAGTTACCACTCATGTGTTTTCTCTCTCAATCCAATTTTATACTTCCACTACTCCCCCCCAAAAATTTGAATATTACTAGTTATGCCCTTATTACAACCATAGTAGTGTATGCTATTATGTGTTCTTAGTGTAAGAACAACATTACAAGAAGCTATCATTGTAACATTAGTCTGTCAGATGTCTGAGTTTAGCCTTCTCCTAACCGTGTGTATGTCTACTCTCCACATATTTATTCTTCCACATCTACACTGGGTGCATTTATTCATTGTCTTTAAACTCTCCTGAGTCTTTTCTTTATATTATATACTCATCTGAAGTTGTAGTTGAACATTCTCATGACGTTTTGCTTAGAGTATCCACAAAGGTTCTAGCATCTGCTTTCCCTTACTGATGTTATCTAAAATCTGGCCCAAACTGAGCACTTGCAATTTTCACAACCTAGGATCTTTAGCCACCATTAGCATCTTTTAGCGCTCTGATATCTTCTGCCCTACACCTCTCTTGTGTCTTTTCTTATGAACACATGACTAACTTTCACATGTAAGAACACAGGCTGCTCATAATGATTGACAGCAATGCATTATCTCACTGAGATATGTCACCATCATGATAATGTGGCCATGACTGATAGAACTAACAAAAGAATATTTATAAAAGGTGGCAGTGAAGAAGACAGGTCAAATTTTGATCAGAGCCTTCTATAGCTTGGGAAAGTATTGTGTTTTCTGTAAAATAACAAATATAAACCCAAATTCTATATTTGACATCCTCTATGCCTGAAAAAGGCCTCTTCATGGATCATTTCTCTCATATCAGCCTAATCCCTGTGTCAGTATTATGAATTCCAATTGGCCTTCCTCACCACTCTCTGTGTTTTAATGACATCTCAATCTTGTTGGTACCATGTGTTTTCTTTATATTTTTTCACACCAAAAATTGTAGTTTAGAAAAAATCTATCTAATAACTAGATATTTAAGATTTTCCTTTATTGACCCAAAGCAATCTATCTGCCATAATTGAAATTTTGGTTGTAGGATGTCATGCTATGTTGTATAATAGACTGTTTTATATTAAGAGGACTGCTAAAGGGTGGAATGCCAAGTGTAATGGACAAATAAACAATAGAAGCAATGAGTTAATGACATTGGATGGCGTTAATTGAAAATAGGACCTGAAGGATGAAGGAAGTTGCTTAGGGAAAGACAATGACTTCAGATGCTTGCTTAGACTTTTAAATACATGGCTGCTTATGCTGAGCTAAAACATATTTGGGAATTTGTTCTCAAACATTATTTTATAGACATTGGCTCTTAGGTTTGATTCCACAATTCTCAGTATTGAAATGTATTAATTTAATAATTTGTAATTAGTCATTCAAGTAAAGATATTTGCCTGCTCCTTACATAAAGCACTCTCCTGCAGAATGGACTAAGAGTGCCTTCTAGCCTGAGGAATGCAAAGTCAGTCACACAGCAGGCTCCCCTGCAACTCCATGGGATTTAGTTGTTAGGCCAAGTTCAGGCTGGCTTCAGTTCACTAAACATAAGTGATGATAAATGGTAGGTTATCAAATTAGAGCAAGTGTGTAGCAGGGTGCCTCAAGGATTGGTCCTGGGCCCAGCCTTAGTTAACACTCTCATTAATGACCTGGAAAAGCATGCAAGGAATATGGTAGCTTGGAGGTGTGCTGTAAAACCAGGGAAAGGCAAGCACACATAAATGTACCTGTTTTTACAAAACACAGCTGAGTTTCAAATGAGTGAAAAAGAGAGTATGTAGTTGTGAAATATAATTAATGTATATTAATATAAATTATATAACTAGATTTATAATTCGCAACAAAATAACACAATTATACAGGCTATTCTCTGGATTACTGTCTTACAAGTTTTTAATCAATAAACCAGAGAAGGACTACAATACTTATTTTTGACTCTAGAGAAGAGGATTCTGTCATGTTGAAAATGACAGGTCTATGATACCAGCTGAACTAGCATATTAGTAGCTGATTATTCATAGAGTGGACAGAAAGCATATATATCTATAACCCCAATATTTTGTCCTAAGAACCCACTACATATGGTAACATTTCTTGTGAAAGCTGATTTTTTTTATTGAAGATAGGAATGAAATCACTCAGGCACAAGTTATATAACTTTAAGCTCATTTGCTATTGAATGGAGGCAAGTGTCATTTCAGATCCATCTACGGAATTTCTCCAGATGTCACTATGGAGACTGAGAGAAATGGATTAAGGAAGATGTTGTTTCCTGACATATTTTGCACTTTCTGAGATATTTAACAAAAATCACAAGAGAGGAAGAATCTTTTTTGAAGGTAGTGGAAATAAGAAAATGAAGGCTTAGCGGTCAAAAGGTTTCTACACCACCGCAAGGGCTCTGTATTTTACCTATGCCGAAAAGATAAAATTGAAAGTCTAGGTCCACAAAGTTGTGTAATTTTGCACTTCGTCATAAAGTGATGATTGGCACATTCTTCAGTGTCTCCCTTTCACTGTCTGATAGAAATCGCCTTCCTCTGTAAGTGTATCACACTCATTAGTTGATAGTTGGTTTGATCCTCTCTTCCAGAATAATATGGTTCAACTGCCTGAGTGAACGCCTTCCTCTTAGGTCGTCTATACACACATTTGTTCCGTGAAATGTATTCAGTCTAACTGAAAGCAATTGAAAAGCTGAGGCTTTCAAACCAAAGCATCTGCTAGAATGCTTACTCTATCATGGTATTTAAAGATGCATTCATTATTGGCAACTGATGATTCCTGGACCTGTGTCCCTCAGCAGGTCAGAAATGACCACTCGAATTGTACCATCAAAATATATACACAACACACACAGAGACACAGTTATCTTTTACTCACATACTTGCATTATTTGGCTTTTCTATAACTTTATTAGCTGTATTTTTGAAGGCCATTAAGTGGGTGATTCCCTCTCGAGACTCAGATCCCATTGCTGTGCCCTAGTCTACCTGCATCTACTTTGTTCAGTGGGACTCCTTATAGGTTCTTGAATGTGATGATAGGATAATTCCATGTGGCTTCCTTCCTATTTAATGTGCATTTATGTGAGTGTGAGTGTATCCCAGTGTTTTATTTCCCCCTCTAAATCATGAGTATTTTGATATTATAGAACGTCATTAGTATTAAAGTGTATCTTCTATTTATAAATACTCTATACTTGTTATTATTATGCTTACTACAATATTTATCTGTTCTATAATGCTTCTTCAGATGTGGAAAATAACCAGTGATTAGCAATTGATTTCTTTTCTTTAGTAGGGTCAGTTGGTGCTCTGGATCAAACCGACACATATTTAATAGGTATTATTTTACTTATCTTTATGCCTACACCAAGCATTTAAATTGAGAAATAAAATTAAAATGCATTGATAACAAGGCTCACCTAAGGAAAGCACACAAGAAGTATTTCAAAGTTTACAGTGTTTGAAATACTATAAATATTCTTGTCCCTTCAGGATAAGGGCCATTAGCCTCGTAAACCAAGCACCTGCAATTATTTAAGATGGGAATTGTTTATGTTCACTCATGGAGAAGGTGAGGAAAGAAATTAGACTCTTATCTGGGGTTCAAGCCACTAACTCCTTTAAAAATCAGCCCCACCTCCAGCTGCTCTATGTTGTCCAGTCACCAGCTCACACGATCGTGGGAGCATCTAAGGTATGTAGTTGGAAGGTTAATTGAAGAAGTGGGGCGCTTCAACCTGCCAGCTATAGGTTATTACTATCCGATGAGATGTTTCACTGGGGCATCTGATGGGTAATCAAAATTTTTCTGTAAACAACCCTAAGTAACATTCGTTTAAGGAGAGTTATTATTTCACCAACCTTGGTTTGTCTCTGGTGTCCTATTTGGAATATATGTATATTTTTTCATATCTCCTGAGAAACACTTCAGAAGACATGTATAGAATAATATTTCCCTTAATTGTTTGAGATTCTAGGACTTGAAAAGAACTGTTCTTCTGTTTATTTGGAAAAAAAACTAATATGAGGGTTGTAAACAATTTATGATTTCTGTCTAATTTTTGATGTAGTATTTTACTGCATCCTATCACATATAGAAAAGTAAGCTGGCTAAGGGTCCCAAGGATAAATAAATCCAAACACTGCGATCCTGATTTTGAAAAGAGAAGCACCAGAATAATCATTTTCATGACCCTTGTTTCCTTTATGAATTTTCCTTTAACGTTTTCAAATTCATTTTTGTTTCACAAAGTGTATTTATAATTTTACTTCCACTGTATTAAGTGGACTTGTTAGACAGAAATGAGTCATCACACATTGCTAAATTTATGCTATACATAATGTAGACACCACAATGTAAGTATAACCTCATTCCTGGTCTTGCCTAACATCAAATAATATGTATTAAAGTGCAGGGAATCATTGTTTCAATTTCAGGCAAGACTTTTACCATTGATTATAAGCTTGAGAGCATTCATGAGAAATATTGCCAACATATAATCAAGAATTGCAGTAACATCTTTAGAACTTGGTAGAAAAACATTCCGTGTTTTTTCAATCTCACAATAATCTTTTAACATTAACTCCACATCTTTTGTCAATGTTGCTAGAAAGCACATATAAATACACTACAGGTGGATTGCTCTTATTAGAAAAGAGTTTGTACTGTGATCTTTGCAAGCATCTTAACAGTGTATAAATGTTCTCAACACTGTCATAAGAAAGCATGAATGTTTCAATTTATTATCATCACTATTTTTAGAACTATTTTCCTCTTGTTGTTTCCGTTTTTAGACTATAACCACCAATGACTATTTACATGCCTCAATGACGCATAAGACTATGAAGTACTCAAAACACCCATAAGTAGGAATTCTTCTCTCTCTCCTCTCATGCCCTCTCTCTCTGTGTCTCTCTCTCTTTCTTTCTCTCTCTGTTTGTCTCTCTGTCTGTCTCTGTCTGTCTCTGTCTGTCTCTGTCTCTGTCTCTGTCTCTCTCTCTCTCTCTTTGTGTGTGTGTGTGTGTGTGTGTGTGTGTGTGTGTTTTGGTGTGTGCCTGATAGAGCTGTCTCCTGAGAGGCTCTGCCAGAGCCTGACAAATACAGGGGCAGATGCCCTCAACCAACCATTGGGCTGAAAACGGGGTCTATAATGAAGGAATTGTAGAAAGGACTAAAAGAACTGAAGCAGTTTTCAACCCCACAGGAAGAACAATAATATCAACCAACCAGACGTCCCAGATGCAGTTACTTTTTTTCAAGAAAGACTTGATAAAGTTAAATATTTTTCTGGGGTACAGTATCTAGTAACTGATAAATATTATTAAGGCCAAATATGCCATATGCTCTAGTTTACTGTGTCTAAGAAAATGAAATCACCCATAGTTACCATACTTGAGAAAAGTAATCATATTCATAATGACTATGGAGTCCAGTTTGCTTCAATGTGCTTCACATATAGACATGGTAGTAACCTTCCTCTACTTTGTAATGAATCACTGTACTTTCAGCCCATACATCAGGGTAGCACCTGTGTCCAAATACCTACTTAGTGCACAATGGACATTATGCCTCATGTAATTTGAAATTTTCTTTTAAATCTCTGAATTCTTACTCATAATCTTTACTTACATTTCAAATGAAATCCCCTTTCCCGATTTCCCCTCTGGAGTTCCCCTATCCTTTTCCCCTCCCCCGCCTCTGTGAGATTGTTACCCCAACCACCCACCCACTCCCTTCCATGTCCCCACCCTGCCATTCCCCTACACTGGGACACTGAGCCTTCACAGAGCCAAGGGTCTCTCCTCCTATTGATGCCCGATAAGGCTTTCTTCTGCTACACGAGTGGCAGGAGTCATGGATGCCTCCATGTGTATTCTTTGGTTGGTGGTTTAGTCCCCAGGAGCTTTGGAGTGTCTGGTTGGTTGCTATTGCTGTTCTTCCTATGGGGTTGAAAACCCCTTCAGCTCTTTCAGTCCTTTTTCTAACTCTTCCATTTGCAGACCCCATTTTCAGTCCAATGGTTGGTTGAGAGCATCTTCCTCTGTATTTGTCAGGCTCTGGTAGAGCGTCAAAGGAGAGAGCTATATCAGGCTCCTGTCAGCATGCACTTCTTAGCATTCACAACATTGTCTGGGTTTGGTGACAAGATATGGGATGGATCCCTGGGTGGGGCCGTCCCTGGATGACCTTTCCCTCAGTTTCTGCTCCACACTTTGTATCTCTTCTACTTCTTGAACATTTACTTAAATCTCTCTTTGATCCAGAAAGTTTGGAACTTTCTATTCTTTTCAGCCTGCTAATGGCACAGATTTTAATACATTTTGGAATGTAGATTGACTTTCATTTAATATAGTTACTTACTTGAAGGATTTACCTGCCTTTACTATCTTTGTGACATAATATACATTGACTACAAGTGCACTGCTTGACATGCTGTGAGAACATAGCAGTGTAATGAAGTAACCTTTTGCTGCCTAAAATCACTGGAAGATTAAAAATAATATATTCATGGTTTTGTCCACCCTGAAGATAGACATCTGTATATGTGGGGGAATCAGCAACAATAAAGTAATTTAAAAAAAAGAACAAAAGATAGACATCTGTGATTCAATTTTATCATTAATATGCATATTGATAATACCATTGATAATTTGTCCCAATTCCAAGTGTAACTAGGTTGCATGTGATTTAAACAAAACAAGTAAATGATACGGAGAAATGCATACCTGCTGTGGAAGAAAAGGCCTAGAAAGACAGGGCTCAGATGAAGAGCTCGCAGCCCCTTGATAAGATCTAATAAAGTGACCGCACAGACTGAACAGAATTTATGTTATTAAAATCTAGACAAACACCAACAAATTTATATAAGACCCTGGAGATACAGGTGTGCTTTAATAGGCACGAATTAGGCGAACCCTTTCTATAATCCCAGTACAATCAGCCTACAGATATAAAGTAGTATACTGACTAGGAACGAAGACAAATAAAATCAATGTTTTGAAACTACATATATTTCATTTTACAGAAGTAGAAGGTTTTGTTTCTGCATTGAGATTATGTATGTAACTAACAACAACTAATGAGAAGAAGGGCCATAAGTTTGAAATTTTTAAAAAAGAAGTATATGAGTTAGGAAGCAGCATGCTGGGTCCTCCCACATGGTTAAATATAAACAAGACAAGGTCTCACAGCCATGCCCTCAGGTTCATCTAATTCAAATCCACTTTTGTCAGCTTTAAATATTTTTTCTGAATAACCAAAACAATAGATAATCAATTAATCAGTCCACCAATAAATAAATGAAATCACGCCAAGAAAGAATCAGATATAAGAATGTAAATGACCTAAGATACATTTCATTTCAATATTTACATCTAAAATGTCACAGAAAAATGCAGAAATGGTACATAAAACTGTTCAATTAAAACATTTCATCATAAAAGTTCCTTGATATTAACATTTTAACTAAAATGGTTTAAAGGGAGACTATAAAGAAAAGGGAGTAAGATGAAGAAATAGTAACAAGATATATGTTTTATATAAACCTAAAGTACTCTTGATTAATGGTCTTCTATTACCAGTCACATCAACAACTTTTGAGGATTCTTTAAGTGAATATTATCATTTCTGGTTCGAGAGGACTATATTTATTTCTGTATTTTTATATGTATATATATAATTATATAATCTCTTTATTTAATAAGTCTATATTTATTTCTGTATTATATTTGTAAATTCTGTATTATATACTATTAATTATTGCATTATATATATAAATATGGGTTGACATAATAATATCTATATTAATATAATTCAATGGAGTTGAAAGTAAAATATGACTTCTTATTATTAATAGTACTAGAGAAAATGCCGAATTTATTTTAAGCTGCAGACCAGTGGTTCTCAACCTGTAGATTGCATATCAGACATCCTGAATGTCAAACATTTATATTACAATTCACAACAGTAGCAAACTATAAAGTTATAAAGTAGCAATAAAAATGTTCATAGTTGGGAGTCTCTAGAACATGAGGATCTGTATTAGAGGTCACAGCATTACGAAGTTGTGAAAGTTGAGAAGCGCTGCTGTGGACAGTGAATAGAGAAGCCTTTACAGATTATCTAATCTTTAGTTTGAAATGACATCTTGATCTACTTAAGGACTTAGTAGTAATAAGATAAGGATTGTGAGTATATCATAACATGTTAAGGTAGAAATTCATAAACATCGACCTGAAAAAATACAAAGTATTCTCCCTTCAATTTGTAGATATGTTTATTTGTTAATACATTTTGCTAATTAAATATGGCATTAATACTTAGAGAAGGCTTTGTGAATCTAAGATACTTATGTCTGTAGATGCGCTCTGTTGGTGACTTTTGCATACAATAGTGATTTTTCTTTGAGCTAATTCTCTATATGACCTCTCTTTCATCTTGTGATCTAATACCAATTAATTTAAGAACAGCGACTGTTTAATTTGGAAAGTAGTTGTTCTTTCTTTCATGCAATCAATCCACTTTAACTCTTTTTCTTCTCAAATACATTTTACATACTTAATTATACTCATGGGCAAAAAGTTGACTTTCACCATTGCATTTATAACTACATATGAAAGAGAACATATTGACAAGCTTAAAAAAGCATGATAATAACCAGCCTTGTAATGAATACATAAATAAACAATTCAATCAGGAAGTAGCAATTGTCATAGAACCTATATCTAAAGAATGTGTGTGTAGTTTTGTGGTAGAAAAATGAACTAAAAAGTTTCAGGCTCTTAGCTGAGTTTCATACCTACAGATTTGCTCTCTCTCTCTCTCTCTCTCTCTCTCTCTCTCTCTCTCTCTCTCTCTCTCTCTCTCTCTCCCCTCCCTCTCCTCTCCCTTTCCCTCTTCTTCTCCCTATCCTTTCCCCTCCCCCTTTCCCATTCTCTCTCTTCCAAGTCTGTGTGTTTTTATGCGTGTGTCCATATGTGTTTATACAAATAACCTTGTATTTTCTGATTCATTAATGAAGTTCTAGAGGTCCGTTACTCAAAGTGCTTAAACAATGTAATGAAGTGAAAGATGATGATATGCCCTCTAGCTTATCAGGACACAGTAGCAAATATTAAGATAGTGAACATAAATTATAGATCATGCAGCTCAGTACAGCAGCAAATATACTCATTGTGTTGGGTTTATGGTTTAATATTATAAAAGTTATAATTTGGGTCTCTGTAGTATAAAACAGATATGTTCTCATATTTCCTTTACAAAATGTTTCTTACGTGATTATTACAAAAATTAGAATTACATTTGTGGCATACAGTATATTATTATTGAGCAGTAGACCCAGAATAAATAGACCAAATTCAAGAGAGTTACTTTGATTGGAAAATCTTTCACATGTTTTTCTAGTCTAAAATTGTCATATGATTTTTTTCACACATGATTTCAATTTATCCCTTCAGTGCACACATTTTATCTTACATTGTCACTGGCATAAATTATTCTTGATTGTGAAGACCAGAAGCCGTATTGAGAATGGAAGTAGTCTGGCTTGCTGACTTTGAAATACCAGACAGTTTGCCAAAGAATAAATGTGAATTGCTGAACTTCTCTTACAGAAGAGCTAACGATAATCTCTGCCGAGATTATAACCAATTATCAATGTTTTACTGGAGCATAATTGTACATTGAGAGCTTATCATTAAGTGCTGTTTAATTTCCAGCATGTTTGTAACATAGGAGGTAGGGTGTTCCTGGCAGATAGACCACTGGAGGGCGGCCTTTCTCACAGATGTTCAGCTTCTAATCTTGTTTCTTCCTCACTGCATACTTTTACTTCCATCACTTTGCTTAAAACAGACAGCAAGGAACCATTCCTTCTAAATAAAAGCCCATACATATACAGCCACCCAATTAGACAAGATGGATGAAGCAAAGAAGTGCAGACCGACAGGAGCCGGATGTAGATCGCTCCTGAGAGACACAGCCAGAATACAGCAAATACAGAGGCGAATGCCAGCAGCAAACCACTGAACTGAGAATAGAACCCCCGTTGAAGGAATCAGAGAAAGAACTGGAAGAGCTTGAAGGGGCTTGAGACCCCAAAAGTACAACAATGTCAAGCAACCAGAGCTTCCAGGGACTAAGCCACTACCTAAAGACTATACATGGACTGACCCTGGACTCTGACCTCATAGGTAGCAATGAATATCCTAGTAAGAGCACCAGTGGAAGGGGAAGCCCTGGGTCCTGCTAAGACTGAACCCCCAGTGAACTAGACTGTTGGGGGGAGGGCAGCAATGGGGGGAGGGTTGGGAGGGGAACACCCATAAGGAAGGGGAGGGGGGAGGGGGATGTTTGCCCGGAAACCGGGAAAGGGAATAACACTCGAAATGTATATAAGAAATACTCAAGTTAATAAAAAAAATAAATAAATAAATAAAAAAAGCGTTTACATCGGCCAATGTGTGGAACTCTCAATTTGATTAGAGAAGCTTCTTGTTGCAGTGACCAGGGCTAAATGCAAGGAATCATTACTACTCAAAGTACAGAGAACGAAGCACTTACAGTCCTCGACTCTAGGTGTGATACCTGTATCAGTCATCCCCTCTGGGATGACTATGAGTCTAAGAGACCATCATAGACCAGAGTGCAGAAAACATATAAAAGCCAAAGGTTGGGGAGGAGAAATGTGAAATGTCATCATTTGATCGTGAAGTACATGGCTCATGCATAACCTACATCAGCAGTTGTGGAAACCTGTACTACTAGATCAAGCCATTTAAAACTTAAAAGGAGGGGGGAGGGGGATGTTTGCCCGGAAACCGGGAAAGGGAATAACACTCGAAATGTATATAAGAAATACTCAAGTTAATAAAAAAAAAAGATCAAAAGCAAAAGAGTAAACTTTTGTAAAGATTTAATTAATTATATAAACATACTAACAATTTTCAAAAGAGTAGATAATTCAGTTAAGTTTATTTTGTTTATAAATAAAGAATTCAAATAATGCCATCATATTAATTGGCATAAAAAAAAACATGGAAGGTAGGGTTTCCAGAATGATTGGCAGGTGGTGTCTGATGGAGAAAGGAAAGTAAATTTTCTTTGGAGTTGTGACAATGGTAGTCTCCCGGCCCCAGGGGATGACCCTACACACAAGGGCATTTGGGCAACACTAATTAAGGGAACATATACTTATAAAGGATTTGTAATGAAGGGAGGAAGATTCTGAGGGGAGTAGAATGGAGAGTAGCTACACATGTTTGAATCTCTCAGGTATTAATAAAAACCTTTAAAATAACATCACCATCAACAAGAAGTAAAGTTATTATATAAATTCCACTCTTTCAAAGAACTTAGGAGCAAGATGCAATGTCCTCTTCAATGACATGGTAAATTCAAGTTCAGGCCAGGCTACAGAATACCCTGTCACAAAACAATCAACCCAACACATGCACAGCAAAAACACATTAGACAAGTTGTTTGAAGATGCTAGAAAATTTCATTTGTGACTTTTTTTTCCAATAAAGGAAGGGGTAATGGAATATTTGTTTTCTCATTTGTTTGTTGTTGTTGCAGAAATGAAAAACAAAAGTCTGAAGGAACAAAATAGAAAAAAAGCATATTAATATAGTAAATAAAAAGTCTATAGAAGAATCCAAACAGTCTACATCGGAAACACTTCTCTCAAAGTACTTGGAGTAACAGAAGGTTAAACAAGATTGACTACTGGGTAGATTGTCATGTGGGGATAAATTACTTCAGATAATAAATCAAGTTGCCACACAATGAGACACATCAGATTGAGACTTATCAGAAGCAAGAAAAAGGAAGATATAATCACATCCTGAACAATACAGTTGTGCTGTGATTAAGGTTGGGGGATTTAAGATTAGAGTTTTTCCATAGACCTTTTTATCCACGTTTCTATTCTTTCTGTTTGGCAAGCTCATGTCCTATGGTTGTAGTCTAAATATTGAGACATTTTGTCTAAGAAGAAATGCAAAATTAGCCTGTGTTCTTAAGCATCCTGAGAGAACAGGGTAGGTAGGACGTCCGTCATTTCTTTGGCTATATGATGCTGGTTTGTAGTTTGTTCTCTGAGGTCAGTTTCTGGGCACCTTTGAAGGTTGGAAATATGGTGCTTTACATTCAAAGTTCACTAAGCAAGACTGGTGATTCCAACTTAAATTCCGAGTTTCATAGGACACCTAGGACTGTAAACATAAAGTCATCGATTAAGCTGTCTGCAGTCACTTAGATTAGTCATTAACTGTAACGCCCACAGGTATCAAGTTGCTCTCAGATTCCTCATTTGTTAGGCATTGTGCACATCATATGATATTTGGAGGCACTTATGTTATGGTGTGATTAGTAGATCCTGACACTTTCAATTTGTTGAAAATTTCAATTGAATTAGTACATTACTAAGAGGTATACTTCCTAATGAAGTGCTCTCCAGAGCTCCAAAGGGACTTGGAGTCACACCTTAGGCTGCGTTTATCCTCCTGACAAACATGTACATTATAGGAGCTATATTGCAGAGGCCAGAAATGAGTGCAGGATTTATCCACTACTGTAAAGGCAGTTGGATTCCCATCCACTGTCAATTCTTGTCTTCTTGTTAGCTTTTATGTGATGCAATATTCCCCCAGTTCCATGGGTGAGATCTCGAAAATTGTTTTAAGTAATTTTTGACAATATCCCTAATATATGATGTGCTCTTACTGTACCTGCTGACATTTTCAATCTAAACTACTGACTGAGAAGTACATATGAAGAAGGTTGTGAAGGAGGAGGAGGAGGAGGAAGAGTAAAGAGGGGGATCAGGGAGAGAGTTGTGAAGAGCTGGAAAAGAGAAGTGGGTAAGGGGAAGAGGAGAAGATTCCCTACATTAAGTCTTTGGGAAAGAGGTTGAGTAAAGTAAATGAGCAAAAACATTTGAAGACCATGCTGAAGCCTGGGCTCGTGCTGTGCTTGTCATTAGATGAATGAAAAACAGAAAATAGAATTATTTAAACATCACTTATCCACATATAACTGAAAAAGCAACATTAATTTTCATTGTAGTTATCTCTAAAAATACATTAATTTTGCAAGGTTATATTTCACCCAAGAAATAATTAAAGCAGTGGTTTGGAGAATGACTGGTCAATAGCCTTTTATGTATTTCTGATGTCAGTAATTGCTTCCTTTTAATCATGGCTCGTGCTTCCCATTGTCAGAGGCTGCTGCTTTGGAAAGAGGATATGATGACAATTTTATATCCTTTCTCTGCATCTCTTTGATGTAGTTATCTAAAGTATATATTACCTATAGTAAGGGTTTCTCTTTTCTGACTGTATATTAAAAGAACAAGAAATTTTGAAGTTGGAGCATGGTGCAAGAAACAAACTCATAGACATTGTGTCTCTCCAAAATTGCATTATTTTTATCTCTAATTTCTGTTTACATGGAATGTATTTTTAAAACCATTACTAAATTAATGCTTTTCAAACTTATTTTAAATCTTTAACTTCTTACCCATTTTAAATAGTGTGATTAAATATATATTTACATGTATATGTATACACAGACAAGCAAATAAAATTTTATTGGAATAGATTATTTTGTAAATTTCATTTCATAACATTTACATATAGTAAAGACCCTGAATAGAACCCTGAATCCATTCTAAAGAGTATAAAATACAAATTATAACGGCATACATGACAGAAAATTATCTTCAGTAACATAGTTTTAACTTACTTTATACAGATTTTATTACAGAAAATTTTGCTTGTTTTGAGAATGTTTTTCAAGAATTTTAGCTTTCTACTTTAGATTAGAGTAAAACTTGGAATTTAATTTTAAATACCACTAAGAATTTTGAATCAACCTTTAAGTCCTAAAACATCTGTACAGTTCTTATATTCATTTTAGAGTTTCTCAATGTTAGAACTTCTCATGACAGACTTCTAAAGTAGAGTTGATAGCTAGTGACTTTAAAAATCTTATATTGGCTTGCAACCCCATAAGAACAACAATACCAACCAACCAGAGCTCCCAGTGACTAGACTACTACCCAAAGAGTACATATGGACAGACCCATGGCTCTAGCTGCATATGTAGCAGAGGATGGCCTTCTTGGGAACCAATGGAAGAAGAAGCCCTTGCTACTGCCAAGGCTGGACCTCAAGATAGGGGAACGTCAGGGTAGGGAGGCAGGAAAGGGGGTAGTTTGGGGGGAACACCCATATAGAAGAAGGAGGGGGATGGGATAGGGGGCTTATGATGGGAAGACGGAAAAAGGAAATAACATTTGAAATGTAAATAAAAAATATCCAATAAGAAAAGGAATAAAAGGAAAAAAAACTTATGTTGCACTCTATGTGTGGTCTAATTAGATGCTTACTAAATACAAAAACATGCATATTGAAAGCAGTCCTTGGTTTCTAGTGTGTGCTAGCTTCTGTGGTTTGAAAAACTCTCAGCATGTGTGGCATCAACTTTTTATAGGTAGCTCCTGGATTTATATTGGTTAAGATTCTAATTAAAGCCTCCTAAATAGCAGAACTCGAGTTTTATAATAAAAATTGTCACCTGAAGCGACCATTAATTTCCTTCATGAACATATTTGCTGAAGTATAAGGGCATGCGATAACACATTGAAAATCTGAGCCTAATTTTAAAAGTTAGAAGAAAATACATACTTATTAGTTAACATTAGTTTGGAGCCAGATATTGTGATCAGGTCTTTGGTGCAGACTTCAATCACAAGACATAAGAGACAGAGGCACATGGTTATCTTTGAATTGAGGACATTTACATAGTGATTTTCAGACAACCCAAGGCTTACCATATAGACTGAGAATATTTTTCAAGAACTTTAGCTTTCTACTTTCAAAAATCAATTTAGACAGAACTTGTTAAAAATTCGATGTGGATTTATCTACTAGGAAAATAAAATGTTACATTGTCTCTTGCTTGAAAAAGTTGCCCCAGTACTTTGTCTTAGACTGGTACATGCTACTTGGTCTTTTCATTAGCAATCTATCTGCAAGTTTTTATTTACTCATGCATCATAAATAAATTTGATAACATTTATAACTTTTCAATAGTACATCAGATTGTTCTCACAGGCTAGTTGTCCATAACAAAGTATTGATTCTCACATTATGCTATGATGGTCTGTCTGATAGTGGCTCAAATATCTTCTATCATTTCTGTGACTATCTATGAACTGTTCTTGTTATTATCTTCTTTTCTTCTTCAGGAATGCAGTAACACACGCCTTTTACCCCTCAAATTACTCAGACTTGCTAAAATAGATCTAAATTTATATACTTTCCTTGACATATATACTGGGTGCTTAATGAAAAATGCTTAAATTTCTCCTTAAAACAAACAAATGAAAAATCCTCAGAAGACAGCATAGACCCTGAACATACATATATTTCACCAAAATGATTAGGGACATCTCAGATCTTGTTTTTTACTACCTTAAACGTTCCTTTGGGTTTATATTTGAAACTCAGAACTGATTGTACATTTGCCATATTACTATCTTTAAATCTTTGAGACATTCCTGGCATAACATTGACACAGGGTTTCTCTGAGTGTGTATGACTCTCATTCTCAGTCAGTTGTTTTGACATGCACTTCCATTTTCAGATTAAATTCCAATAATTAATTTTGATGTAATCAGCACTACTTATTTTAAGCTTCAGAGATTTGACTGTGTATTATGTGGGTTCTGGGACCTTTGCTACTTCGTATAGTCATGTGACTTCTTCTATGCCAGCGAGTCCCCAGCAGAAATGTACAGTGTTTCCAGAAATACATTAGAGCAGCTGAGCCTATACAATTTGCCTTTTCTCTTTTTAAAATCATCCTCATACCAACCAACCAGAACTCCCAGGAATTAAACCACTACCCGAAGAGTACACATGGACAGACCGATGGCTCCAGCTGTATATGTAGCAGTGGATGGCCTTGTTGGCACCAGTGGGAGGAGAAGCCCTTGGTAGGGCCAAGGCTAGAACCCCCTTCCCCAGTGTAGGGGAATGCAGGGCTGGGAGGCAGGGAGAGGTGAATGGTTGGGGAGAGGAACACGTCATAAGAGAAGGGGTAGGGGGAATGCAATAGGGGGTCTATGGACAGGAAAGTGGGAAAGGGGATAACATTTGGAATATAAGTAAAAAATACCCAATTAAAAAAATTGTCTTCTCTATTTGCCCTTTTCAACTTTCCTTTTTTTTTCTCATATCAAAATGATTCCAGACTACAGACCTTCAAATCACTTCCCTAGGTCAAAGTTGAATTTGGCCAAAGAAACCGATGGTTAAGGTCTGTTTAACAATAAGACAGATAAACCAAGAGTACCAAATGACCATAGTGACACTATGCCTGTTATAACTAGGTGAGGCTACAATGTCCTTTAATAAGAGGCTCCACTGAGTACTATTCAAAGGAGATAGTCGATACCCTATAAGGCATGAAAGAAAAATTACTGATTTGAACATCAAGTTGCCTTATGTTTTTCCATTTTCTTTTTTTTTTATAAATTGTTTTATTTATTTATATTCCAGTCATTGGTCTCCCGCTCCACAGTTCCTCAATCCTATTCCCCCTCCCCCATGCCTCCAAGAGGCTGCCCTTCACACACCAGGCCTCTCCCTTCCCTGGGTCCTCAAGTCTCATGAGAATTTAGCTCATCTCCCACTGAGGCCTGACCTTCGCTACATATCTCAGATATCTAAGAGCCTATGTATGCTCCTAGTTGGTGGTTCAGTCTCTGGAGCTCCCTGAGGTATGGGTTAATTGAGACTACTGGTCTTCCTGAGGGGTCGCTCTACCTTTGAGCTTCTTCAATCCTTCCCCTAATTCAACCTTAGGGGTCTTAACTTCAGTCCAATGGTTGGATGCAAGTATCTGTATCTGTTTCAGTCAGCTACTGGCAGAGCCTCTCAGAGGACAGTCATGCTAACCTTTGGTCTTCAGTCTCTTCTCCAATTTTGCCCCAGCAGTTCTTTTAGACAGGAACAGCTCTGCCTCAGAAACTTTGACTATTGGTTAGTTACCCCATTGCTGCACTTGAGGTCCTATCTATCTACTGGAGGTGGACTCTCTAGTTCTTTCTCCAGATTGTTGGGCATTTTGACTGAGGTCACCACCATTGAGACCTGAGAGTCTCTCATCTCTTGGGTTTCCTGTACTTTCTAGAGAGAGCTCCCTATCACCTCCCCCTTCCTGAGCTCCTTAATTCTATTCATTATCTTGGCCTCAGGGCTTCTCTCCTGCCCCCCTCCTGCCATATCCAATCCTGTTCCCCTTTTCCCTTCCCCCTCCTATCTCCCAGCTAGGTCTCTCCCTCCCTCCACCTCCTGTGACTATTTCCTTCTTGCCTTCTAAGTGTGATTGAAACCTTCTGACTGGGGCATTTCTATTTGTAACACTTCTTATCAGTCTGTAGGTAATATCTTTGATATGCTGTACTTTTTGGCTACTGTCAGTAAGTGCATATCATACATTCCTTTTGGGTCTGATTTGCCTCACTCCAGATATTTTCTTGTTTGATCCATTTGCCTGCAAATTTCATAATGTTCTCATTTGATAGCTGAATAGTATTCCATTGTGTAAATGTACCACATTTTCTGTATCCATTCTTCAATTGAGGGACATCTGGGTTGTTTACAGCTTCTGGCTATTATAAATAAGGCTGCTGTGAACATGGTGGAGCATGAGTCCTTGTGGTATGGTTGGGCATCTTTTGGATACATGCCAAAGTGTGGTATAACTGGCACTTCTGGTGAAACTATTTCCAATTTTCTGAGCAACTGCCAGATTGATTTCCAGAGTGGTTGTACCAGTTTGAAATCATGCCAACAATGGAGGAGTGTTCCTCTTTCTCCACATCCTTGCCAACATCTGCTGTCACCTGAGTTTTTGATCTTAGCCATTCTGACTGGTGTGAGGTGGAATCTCAGGTTCGTTTTAATTTGCATTTCCCTGATGACTAAAGATGTTGAACATTTCTTTAAGTGCTTCTTGACCATTTGAGCTTCTTCTGTTGTAAATTCTTATGCATTTCTTAAAGTTAATCTTAATTCGGAGAGTTTATTTAATGAAATAAAATTTAAAAGTACATAAGGGAATTTTATAAAGCAAAAATAAAAATCAAAAGCCTCAGCAATATCAGTGAAAATAATTTTATTGAATCTCCAAATGTTATTTTAATTTACCTTGATTAAAATATAAATGGGATGAAGTCTCTACTTGTCTATTCCCCTGTGGTAGATGAGCATTGTTAAGAAAGTCTGGGCAGTAGATATTTAACCTGGGAAGACATAAGGACATTTTTGTGCTTTTTTGCTTTGTTTTGTTTTTCAATACATTATATGCTTTTACAGAATAAGGCTGGTATAGCTCTAAATATTATTAGAAAATGTCATTGCTGCATTTTCATTTTATACTACCAAACACTTTTATATAAGTAAAGTCTATTTTAAATTTTTTTAGTATATTTAAAAATGTAATGTTTATTTTTGGATAATTTAGTAACTTGTATATGCAACTTTGAGAAAAAAGATGGATGATAGTTTTTTTTCAGGTTGAATGTTTCATAGGTCTATCATGAAATAATCTATAACCTTAAAAATACGGGAATGAGATGATGATGGGGTTTGCTCTATACTCAAAATATTTCTGTTTATCTATTATAATATTTAAGCTTCTAAATATAATGTGGATTGTATACCGTTTTCTGTGATGGGAGAGTGCTTACCAAAATAACACAATATAAAGTGTTAATTCACTTCACATGTTCTTCCTGAAAACTTTTCTGAACTCTTATTCCCTTCTCAGTGCTAACTGTTGGTAACATTCCTTTTGTGCCTTACTTCTTCTGTGGGTTAAATGCAAACAATGATAAAGTTGATACTCTTGTCTTCATTCGGTTCATTTTAGAAAAATAAACTACTCCTAAAAGAAAAATGTTTTCCAGCTTTAGGATATCCATGAGCTTGCTGCCATTATTGAAACTAGTGAGGAGAGAGGAAGAAGGTGGCCAGAGTGGGTAAGAATGTTATCCTAAAGATTATAAACCAGGACAGTGAAAGTCATATTGTAAAAATCCCACTTTCCTGGTAACCAGTCAGCTCTTGTATTCTTATCCTTCTTCCAGAAGATGGTCATTCACCCCTACCACAGTACTATGTCAGTGGCCTTAGTAATGTGTTAGTGACATTGTCTGCTTGTCTAAGAAAACCACTTGTGTATCAAGAACCTGTGTTATAAACATTTTGTGAATTTTACAGGAAGAATTATAGATTAGCAAACTCTGTAACCTAGGGGAGTAGAGGACACTTCTAACATTTTTCAGGAAATTTAAAAGGACAAGGTTTGCATAATCTTTTTTGTTTTTTAAAAAGGTGGGCTTTTTATTTTTTGATTTCTTTAAGGTTTGCAGTTCTAGTCATTAAACTTAGAGTCTCATTCATCTTCTGCCAGATAAAGCCCATCCAGGTTATGAATTTTAATTTTTTATATACTAGAGAAGAGTTTACTAACAGTACACTGACCAATAATGATTTAGGGACTCTTGAAAGCAGTAATGACATGTTATCTAATGCTTCACATATAACTAAATGTAAGATATTGATTACAGAAAGATATACGTTTGAACCATAAGGCAGATGGCAGTGACTTTTGCTAATAAGTCTGTCACAGCTTTCTAATAAAACATACTTCCCCATATCCAAGACCAGAGAATCATACTTGACTAATGCATTCCTTAATTGCCGAGTCTCTGATCAGTTTTGAACTTTTGTTATTCTCAAGTGACCAATATATCTAGATGGTGATATGGATGAGCAGATCCAAAATTATCTTTGTCAAAGGATTTTAATTTAGTTCAAACACAAAATAATGCATGCTTTTTAATTTTCATTTCTCTCTTTGTCTCTCACTTTCTTGCCCTTTGTCTGTCTCTGTCTGTCTGTCTCTCTGTCTCTCTGTCTCTCTCTCTCTCTTGTTCTCTCTCTGTGTATGTGTGTCTGTGACTATGTATGTACATTTTATGCATGTATGTATGTATGTATTATGTATTTATGTACTCATGTATTATAGCAACATAACACATTCCTGAAAGTTACTGAATACTCATGGGACTCAGTTTTCACTTCTTCTATGAGGGTTCATGGAACCTAAGTCAGTTCACCAAACATGATAGTTTAACCCCCTTCACCATGAGTCATCTTTCCAGCCCTTCCTTAACATTTTGAAGAAACATTCAATTTCTTATCTGGATTTTTAAAATTCTTCTTGAATAAATCTTTATTTCCTATTTCCTTGTTATATAAATTCTTCTCCCAGATTCCAAAAGAACAACACTTTCCTCAAATCTTAATAAGGCAAATTTGATGAAGGTTCAAAAATTGTGCTTATATAAAAGTGATATTACTGTGATATCCAGTTTATTTTATAGTTTACCAGATGTAGTATTCCTATTTGAAACTTGTTTTACTTCATATTTTTAAGACAGTTTTGTTTTTGCCAAACATCCACTGTTGATGTTCTGCAGTCCGAAGCCATACTTTTGGTGAAAGGTTGATATAGTCAACAATAGCCGGCTCAGATACTCTCAGATGTTCTCAGATATCCCATAGTAATCTCTTCATAGATGAATGCCTAAATTCACAATGATATCTTTCCTAAGGCCATTTTATCTTCTATGCCTTTGTTTCCAACTTATTTTCATGAGAGAGTGAGTCCAAAGAAATTACAAATAGAATAAATGGATACTCAAATGGACATTTTTTTCTAGTATGGTTTAAGATGCCGATAACAAAGATGAGAAAGGTAAGTGTTCTGAAACTTTTGAAATGCAGTAAACTATGGATTACTTTCCTTGAAAAGGGAAAAAAAAGAGAAAGTGACAAAAGGTAATGGTAGATAAAAGATGCTGTTTAAGTTGTTTTAGATTATATGATAATCAGATGCAAATGGTGATGGAACATCAATGATTCAAGTATCCATGGTAAAGCTGAGTTGGGGAAATTTTTTCAAAAGAATTCACACATGACTTATATGTAGAAATATGGAGTTTCTTGTGATGCATATAGAAATGGTCTACAAAAAAGTATGAAGACAGAAGACTGCTAACTCCACACAAAGAGACAAGGGTAAGGATGGGACATAAAGTAAAGGCATAGAAAAAAGAATGGGGAAGCAGCAAAAAGAATCAAAAAGAAAAGCCAACCAAACCACTAGAAATCCAACAACAACTTGAAACAGAAAGGAAGGACAGACAGAGCAGGGAAATAACTTCTTCATAAAAGATACTAAGAGCTCAATTAAAATTAAAGTAAATAAGTCATTTATTGATTTCTTTTCAATTTGAAGGTAATTATCTCCTAATATATAAACATTAATAAGATAGAGGATAGAGGATATTTGCCTTAATAGATAAATAAGGATTATAAGTTTTAGTGGGTCCTTAACACCAAGAGCTATTTTTCATAAAAGTGTCTAGAAAAACTGAATTAACAAAGTGATATGTAGAAGATTTTTCTATGAACTGTTATATGTATACAGATTCTAAATTTACTGCAGTGAATAAGAAAGCTGTGGCCTTGTAGGACAACTGTGGGGGGAGAGGCCCTTGGTCCTGTGAAGGCTCAATGCCCCAGTGTAGGGGAATGCCAGGGCAGGGCAGCAGGAAGGATTGGGTGGGTGGGTGAATGATGTAGTACCCTCACAGAAGCAGGGGTAGGGAGGATGGGATAACAGTTTCCAGAGAGAAAACCTAAGAGAAAAGAAAAAATGTTAAAGAAAAGCAAGTAGTACGGAGAACACATTGGAAAGCATGCCAGGTAAAAGCAGAATTCTGACTCTAAGACCAGTCTACTCACCATCATTAGACACTGGCTCACCATCAATAACAACGGTTTTTAAGCATTTACAATTGTATATTTTAAAACCATACAATAATAGTTTATATAATATATTTAAAGAGAAACTAATGTTTAATTGATGTGTAGATATAACTATATCTTATTTTATTTACATGTAAGGTTGCAATTTTAGGACCAAAGGATATAACGTATGAAATCCTGCTAGGTATAGTGTTTTCCATTCATTGATAACTGGTTTTATCATATAACTGAGCCTTGTATTATTAAGTGCATTGTAACACTACTTCTGTTTACTTTTTGTGTGTGTGTTCTGTGTTTTAGCTTCCCTATAACTAAATAGTGGTCAGTCTTTACACTGGAATAGTGCATCTAGAATTGATTTAAGGAACTTTTCTCTATCATTTCAGTGAAAAGTGGACAGAGCATTTATCATGGCCTATCTTCAGTCAGAACGTCCACAGGGCATTTAATTTAATGCTGATAGAGGGTCACGTAATGAAACCCATTGTTATCGCTTCACAGAGATTACTGGATGTTGAATTAGAGCTACAAAATGGAGTGCACATAAGAGTCTCTGGAGCTCATGTGACTGTTAGAGGATGTGAATGTGTGCATGTTTATGCTTGGATTAGGCAGAAGGAGTCACTCAAACTATACACTTGGTCATCTTCTAAAGTGAAAGAGAATGTGTTTGAGAGTGAGGGATTAAATGATTTTATTTAAAGACAAAGAGTAATACACTGTGGAAGCCTCAAGTATTCCAATATGTGTGTGTGTGTGTGTGTGTGTATACATATATACTTATAAACATGCCTCTACTTCTATTAGTGTGTACACAATATACCGCAGCTCTGTACATCAATTGCTACTACAGTTGACCTCAGAAAATGTAGGAAGGAGCTGGGAGGAGCGGAGGCTGATATTGGAATGTAAAGTAAATAAATAAATTTATTAACGAAAAGTTCAAAGTACCCTATAATGCACCTGTCCAGATAGGTCTTAAAGATAATTAACTAAGTAGTAGAGTATAACCACTATGCATGTGGCTTTTTCAATATGCTGGGTACCATAAGTAAGTGATAATCAGTTTAAATTAAAATGGAAAGATAAACTGAAATACAATATACATAAATGCTGCATCTCTCTATGTGAAAGATGTAAATTTTTATTTTTGGAAGTCTGTTGTACAACAATAATCACCTCTGGTACAGAGTAGAAGATGTATTCTCTCTCTCTCTCTCTCTCTCTCTCTCTCTGTGTGTGTGTGTGTGTGTGTGTGTGTGTGTGTGTGTGAAGATCCACACAATTGTAGACTACAGAAGCATTTTTAAAGTGAACTCATATTCATAAACAATTGGTATTATCTTAATCCAACAACTGGCAAAATAATTTGTGAAATTGCAACCTGTTTCAGCCCCAAACTACTTGTTCGTTTTCAAATAACTATTGATTCATATTGTAGAATGCAAGACACTTGAATTACCTATTCACTCAAAAACTTCTGAGGTGTGGGCTTTTCTTCTTCATTGTGCCATGTGCCTGTAACAAATGCCAATGCATAGGTCAACCTCACTGTAACATTTCTAGTGCAATAAAGAGACTCAGGAGCAGACACTGTATGAGCTTCCTAAGAAAACAATTGGAGTTCTGCCTTACACTGTTTCTGCTTGCACTGCTACTCTCAGGTTCCTCCTCTCCTAACTCCCCTCAAAATGAACTCTGATGCACAAGGGGAAGCACAAGGAACCATTTCCTCCACAGCTAGCTTTTTGGTCATGGTATTTTATCACAGCAATAGTAACCATAACTAGAGCAATATTTTTATGCACGTATCCATCTTAGTAACAAATATAAAAAGAGCAAGTAGTGTTCTCTCACTGTGAGGTTACCAATCCTTTTTGAACCACATGGATGATTTGATCAATGGTTATATCTACGACATGCATGTGTTTAAACAATGCTCCATGTCAGGTTACGACATAAACTGCTGAACATGAAAACATTCATGAACCTTAAAGAGGTCCATATTCTTCTGTTTTTTGTGTATTTAATTATGTGTTTAACTGTGTATTTAATTATGATCATCTAAATATTTTACACATTTTAGCAATGTGGTTCACAATCACCATTCTTATCCGTGTTTACAGCAGATTTTTAGTATTACAACGAAATGTGTTATGTGATTGTATATGGTGAATCCATCATCTTCAAAATATTCTGTTTTCTGAGAAATAGAATTTTGAAGTTTCAGGTCAGAAATTTGGAGCAAGAAAGACTAGAACCTAACATGATACAAAAGATAATTAAATAACCAATAAATAGATTTTAAAAAGGATGAAAGAAACAATAAGATTTTGGAATCACATTTTATCATAGAACATATTCCTGGGGATATAAAAACCTTGGTCTTATGTCTTTAGCATCTAAATAAATTCTAGCTTAAGTAGATCAGATTCTTTTCATTAAGATGACAGACTTTTAACTTTAATGATGCTGACACTTCACTTTATGCTAAGGAAGTGCTCAGCAAATATTAGTGCTATTCATCTAAGAATTTTCTTCATGATATCATTCTCTGCAATCTTATAAACAAAGTGTTACTTTATGAATATGGGGACTTGATTGAAATGGGCGATATTATGTGTTAGATATATCCATATCAGTGTGACATAGCTAAAATATGTTCCCCAAATATCTCAACAGTCCACATCAGTGTGACATACTTAAAATATCTCAACAGTAGTCTAGTATATGTACAATAAGCATAGTCAGTGTTTATGACCTTATTAAAAATGAATTATTAAAAGAGCATAATCAATAACTACTTTTAATGTATTACTGTCTAGGTAAAAATTTGGTAGATGGTAAAACATATTTTAATGAAAAGGAACTCATGTATTTTAATAATATTTAGAGTATAAATTATTTGAAATAGGGTAAACAGTATCATGATTTATTGCTAATTCTAATGCTAACTCTTTGTCTATCACCTATAGAAACCATCACACACACATATTAATTTAGTTCTGTTTATATGTTGAAGAAAGGATAGTGGTTAAAACTAAATAATGCTGACAATATTTTCTAGATTATGCCTGTGTACATTTACTTATTGTCTCTCAGGGATAACACTTTGGGTTTTTCCCCCCTTTTTATTCGTTATTTTATTTATTGACATTTCAAATGTTATATCCCTTCCCAGTTTCCCCACCACAACACCTCATCTCCCTTCCCCCTACCCCATGACTCTAACAGGGAGGTCTCCTAACTGCCCACCTACTCCCGCCTCAGAACCCTATCATTCTCCTACCCTGGGTCATCGAGCCTCTTTAGGACCAAGGGACTGCCCTCCCAGTGATGCCCAATAAGGCCATCCTCTGTTATATATGCGGCTAAAGCCATGAGTTCCCCCATGTATACTCTTTGGTTGGTGGTTTTAGTTCCTAGGAGCTTTGCGGGAGCTGATTGGTTGATATTGTTGTTCTTTCCATGGGGTTGCAAACCCCTTCCACTCCTCAGTCCTTGCCCTAACTTCTTCACTGGGGCCCCGTGCTCAGTCCAATGTTTGGCTGCATGTATTCGCATCGGTATTGGTCAGGTTCTGGCAGAGCCTTTCAGCCAACAGGTATACCATGCTCCTGTCAGCAAGCAATTCTTGGCATCAGCAATAATGACTGAGTTTGACGTCTGCAGGTGGGATGGATCCCTAAATGGGGCAGTCTCTGGATGGTGTTTCCTTCAGTCTCTGTTCCATTCTTTGTTCCTGTATTTCTTTTTCACAGGAGGAAATCTGGACTAATATTTTTGAGGTGGGTGGGTGGCCCAATCCCTCAATGTGGGGGCCATGCTTATCTACTGGCTTTGGTTTCTACAGGTTCTCTCTCCCCTTTGTTGGGTATTTCAGCTAATGTCCTCCCTGGTGGATCCTGGGAACCTTTTGGGTCCCTGGTATCTGAGACTTTCTAGAGGCTACCTCCAGTTCCCCATACACGACTGCTACACACCTCCTTTCAAATACCTGACCCTCTGTTCTTCTCCCCCATCTCCTCCAATATCTAACCCAGCTCCTCTTTTTCTTCCCCCTCCTTTCTCCCTCCCAAATACCTCGCTCCCTCTACTTCCTGGAGATTATTTTCTCCCTTCTGAGTAGGACTTTCGCATCCACACTTTGGTGTGATCTCCTTTCTTCTTGGGTTTCATATGGCTTGTGAGTTGTATCGTGAGTATTGTGAGCTTCATATTGGCTAATATCCACTTATCAGTGAGAACGTACCATGTATGTTCTTTTGTGACTGGTTTACCTCACTCAGGATGATATTTTCAAGTTCCATCCATTTGCCTGCAAAACTCATCAAGTCCTCGTTCTTAATAGTTCGGTAGTATTCCGTTATCGAAATGAACCATATTTTCTGTATCCATTCCTTTGTTGAGGGACATCTGGGTTGTTTCCAGCTTCTGATTATTATAAATAAGGCTGATATGAACAGAGTGGAGCATGTGTCATTGTTGTATGTTGGAACACCTTTTAGGTATTTGCCCAGCAGTGGTATAGCTGAGTCTTCAGGTAGGACTATTTCTAATTTTCTGAGGAACCGCCAGACTGATTTCTAGAGTGGTTGTACCAATTTGCCATCCTACCAGCAATGGAGGAGTATTCCTTTTCTCCATGCCATAGCTAGTATCTGCCATCACCTGAGTTTTTACATTTCTGACACCTAGGTATTTGCATTGTTTCACTCTTTCTAAGTATTTTTTTAAAAGTTACTATTTCAAAAGAAAAAAGTTCAATGTAGTTAACACAACATCCACACACATAAATACTAATTTCAAAAAACAAACACCATTAGAAAACCAAGAAGAATGAAAATGAGGTTATACATTTTTTTTATTTAAAATTATTTCTGGGCCTTTAATTTCTGGGCTTGGGAATTCAATTAGAATTCATTGATAAACATGTCTGTTTTGATGCCAATACCTTGTTCTTTTTCTTACTATAGTTTTGTAGTACAAGTTAAAATTGGGAATGGTGAGATCTCCAGCAGTCCTTTTATTGTTCAAGATTATTTTAGTTATTCTTGACTTTTTTTGTCTGTTTGTCTGTTTTTCCATTTAAAGCTGATAATTGCTCTTTGAAGGTCTGTGAAAAATAGTGTTCAAATTTTGATGAAGATCTCACTGAACCTGTAGATTGCATTGGATAACATGGCCATTTTTACTGTTAGTCTTACAAATCCATGAGTATGGGAGATCTTTTCATCTTCTTATATCTTCAATTTCTTTCTTCAGTAGTTTAAAGTTTTTTTATCATATAGTCCTTTCACTTTATTAGAGTCCTTTCCCCAATTTATTTATTTATTTATTTTTTTTATTAACTTGAGTATTTCTTATATACATTTCGAGTGTTATTCCCTTTCCCGGTTTCCGGGCAAACATCACCCTCCCCCCTCCCCTTCCTTATGGGTGTTCCCCTCCCAACCCTCCCCCCATTGCCGCCCTCCCCCCATAGACTAGTTCACTGGGGGTTCAGTCTTAGCAGGACCCAGGGCTTCCCCTTCCACTGGTGCTCTTACTAGGATATTCATTGCTACATATGGGGTCAGAGTCCAGGGTCAGTCCATGTATAGTCTTTAGGTAGTGGCTTAGTCCCTGGAAGCTCTGGTTGCTTGGCATTGTTGTACTTTTGGGGTCTCGAGCCCCTTCAAGCTCTTCCAGTTCTTTCTCTGATTCCTTCAATAGGGGACCTATTCTCAGTTCAGTGGTTTGCTGCTGGCATTCGCCTCTATATTTGCTGTATTCTGGCTGTGTCTCTCAGGAGCGATCTACATCCGGCTCCTGTCGGTCTGCACTTCTTTGCTTCATCCATCTTGTCTAATTGGGTGGCTGTATATGTATGGGCCACATGTGGGGCAGGCTCTGAATGGGTGTTCCTTCAGTCTCTGTTTTAATCTTTGCCTCTCCCTTCCCTGCCAAGGGTATTCTTTTTCCTCATTTAAAGAAGGAGTGAAGCATTCACATTTTGATCATCCGTCTTGAGTTTCGTTTGTTCTAGGGATCTAGGGTAATTCAAGCATTTGGGCTAATAGCCACTTATCAATGAGTGCATACCATGTATGTCTTTCTGTGATTGGGTTAGCTCACTCAGGATGATATTTTCCAGTTCCAACCATTTGCCTACGAATTTCATAAACTCGTTGTTTTTGATAGCTGAGTAATATTCCATTGTGTAGATGTACCACATTTTCTGTATCCATTCCTCTGTTGAAGGGCATCTGGGTTCTTTCCATTTTCTGGCTATTATAAATAAGGCTGCGATGAACATAGTGGAGCACGTGTCTCTTTTATATGTTGAGGCATCTTTTGGGTATATGCCCAAGAGAGGTATAGCTGGATCCTCAGGCAGTTCAATGTCCAATTTTCTGAGGAACCTCCAGACTGATTTCCAGAATGGTTTTACCAGTCTGCAATCTCACCAACAATGGAGGAGTGTTCCTCTTTCTCCACATCCTCGCCAGCATCTGCTGTCACCTGAGTTTTTGATCTTAGCCAATCGCACTGGTGTGAGGTGAAATCTTAGGGTTGTTTTGATTTGCATTTCCCTTATGACTAAAGATGTTGAACATTTCTTTAGGTGTTTCTCAGCCATTCGGCATTCCTCAGCTGTGAATTCTTTGTTTAGCTCTGAACCCCATTTTTAATAGGGTTATTTGTTTCCCTGCGGTCTAACTTCTTGAGTTCTTTGTATATTTTGGAAATAAGGCCTCTATCTGTTGTAGGATTGGTAAAGATCTTTTCCCAATCTGTTGGTTGCCGTTTTGTCCTAACCACAGTGTCCTTTGCCTTACAGAAGCTTTGCAGTTTTATGAGATCCCATTTGTCGATTCTTGATCTTAGAGCATAAGCCATTGGTGTTTTGTTCAGGAAATTTTTTCCAGTGCCCATGTGTTCCAGATGCTTCCCTAGTTTTTCTTCTATTAGTTTGAGTGTGTCTGGTTTGATGTGGAGGTCCTTGATCCACTTGGACTTAAGCTTTGTACAGGGTGATAAGCATGGATCGATCTGCATTCTTCTACATGTTGCCCTCCAGTTGAACCAGCACCATTTGCTGAAAATGCTATCTTTTTTCCATTGGATGGTTTTCGCTCCTTTGTCAAAAATCAAGTGACCATAGGTGTGTGGGTTCATTTCTGGGTCTTCAATTCTATTCCATTGGTCTATCTGTCTGTCTCTGTACCAATACCATGCAGTTTTTATCACTATTGCTCTGTAATACTGCTTGAGTTCAGGGATAGTGATTCCCCCTGAAGTCCTTTTATTGTTGAGGATAGCTTTAGCTATCCTGGGTTTTTTGTTATTCCAGATGAATTTGCAAATTGTTCTGTCTAACTCTTTGAAGAATTGGATTGGTATTTTGATGGGGGTTGCATTGAATCTGTAGATTGCTTTTGGTAAAATGGCCATTTTTACCATATTAATCCTGCCAATCCATGAGGATGGGAGATCTTTCCATCTTCTGAGGTCTTCTTCAATTTCTTTCCTCAGTGTCTTGAAGTTCTTATTGTACAGATCTTTTACTTGCTTGGTTAAAGTCACACCGAGTTACTTTATATTATTTGGGTCTATTATGAAGGGTGTCGTTTCCCTAATTTCTTTCTCGGCTTGTTTCTCTTTTGTATAGAGGAAGGCAACTGATTTATTTGAGTTAATTTTATACCCAGCCACTTTGCTGAAGTTGTTTATCAGCTTTAGTAGTTCTCTGGTTGAACTTTTGGGATCACTTAAATATACTATCATGTAATCTGCAAATAGTGATATTTTGACCTCTTCTTTTCCGATCTGTATCCCTTTGATCTCCTTTTGTTGTCTGATTGCTCTGGCTAGAACTTCAAGAACTATATTGAATAAGTAGGGAGAGAGTGGGCAGCCTTGTCTAGTCCCTGATTTTAGTGGGATTGCTTCAAGTTTCTCTCCATTTAGTTTAATGTTAGCAACTGGTTTGCTGTATATGGCTTTTACTATGTTTAGGTATGGGCCTTGAATTCCTATTCTTTCCAGGACTTTTATCATGAAGGGGTGTTGAATTTTGTCAAATGCTTTCTCAGCATCTAATGAAATGATCATGTGGTTCTGTTCTTTCAGTTTGTTTATATAATGGATCACGTTGATGGTTTTCCGTATATTAAACCATCCCTGCATGCCTGGGATGAAGCCTACTTGATCATGGTGGATGATTGTTTTGATGTGCTCTTGAATTCGGTTTGCCAGAATTTTATTGAGTATTTTTGCGTCGATATTCATAAGGGAAATTGGTCTGAAGTTCTCTTTCTTTGTTGTGTCTTTGTGTGGTTTAGGTATAAGAGTAATTGTGGCTTCATAGAAGGAATTCGGTAGGGCTCCATCTGTTTCAATTTTGTGGAATAGTTTGGATAATATTGGTATGAGGTCTTCTATGAAGGTTTGATAGAATTCTGCACTAAACCCGTCTGGACCTGGGCTCTTTTTGGTTGGGAGACCTTTAATGACTGCTTCTATTTCCTTAGGAGTTATGGGGTTGTTTAACTGGTTTATCTGTTCCTGATTTAACTTCGATACCTGGTATCTGTCTAGGAAATTGTCCATTTCCTGAAGATTTTCAAATTTTGTTGAATATAGGTTTTTATAGTAAGATCTGATGATTTTTTGAATTTCCTCCGAATCTGTAGTTATGTCTCCCTTTTCATTTCTGATTTTGTTAATTTGGACACACTCTCTGTGTCCTCTCGTTAGTCTGGCTAAGGGTTTATCTATCTTGTTGATTTTCTCAAAGAACCAACTTTTGGTTCTGTTGATTCTTTCTATGGTCCTTTTTGTTTCTACTTGGTTGATTTCAGCTCTGAGTTTGATTATTTCCTGCCTTCTACTCCTCCTGGGTGTATTTGCTTCTTTTTGTTCTAGAGCTTTTAGGTGTGCTGTCAAGCTGCTGACATATGCTCTTTCCTGTTTCTTTCTGCAGGCACTCAGCGCTATGAGTTTTCCTCTTAGCACAGCTTTCATTGTGTCCCATAAGTTTGAGTATGTTGTATCTTCATTTTCATTAAATTCTAAAAAGTTTTTAATTTCTTTCTTTATTTCTTCCTTGACCAGGTTATCATTGAGTAGAGCATTGTTCAATTTCCACGTATATGTGGGCATTCTTCCCTTATTGTTATTGAAGACCAGTTTTAGGCCGTATTGGTCCGATAGCACGCATGGGATTATTTCTATCTTTCTGTACCTGTTGAGGCCCGTTTTTTGACCAATTATATGGTCAATTTTGGAGAAAGTACCATGAGGAGCTGAGAAGAAGGTATATCCTTTTGCTTTAGGATAGAATGTTCTATAAATATCCGTTAAGTCCATTTGGCTCATGACTTCTCTTAGTCTGTCTACATCACTGTTTAATTTCTGTTTCCATGATCTGTCCATTGATGAGAGTGGGGTGTTGAAATCTCCCACTATTATTGTGTGTGGTGCAATGTGTGTTTTGAGCTTTAGTAAGGTTTCTTTTACATATGTAGGTGCCCTTGTATTTGGGGCATAGATATTTAGGATTGAGAGTTCATCTTGGTTGATTTTTCCTTTGATGAATATGAAGTGTCCTTCCTTATCTTTTTTGATGACTTTTAGTTGGAAATTGATTTTATTTGATATTAGAATGGCTACTCCAGCTTGCTTCTTCTGACCATTTGCTTGGAAAGTTGTTTTCCAGCCTTTCACTCTGAGGTAGTGTCTGTCTTTGTCTCTGAGGTGTGTTTCCTGTAGGCAGCAGAATGCAGGGTCCTCGTTGCGTATCCAGTTTGTTAATCTATGTCTTTTTATTGGGGAGTTGAGGCCATTGATATTGAGAGATATTAAGGAATAGTGATTATTGCTTCCCGTTATATTCATATTTGATGTGAGGTTATGTTTGTGTGCTTTCATTCTCTTTGTTTTGTTGCCAAGACGATTAGTTTCTTGCTTCTTCTAGGGTATAGCTTGCGTCCTTATGTTGGGCTTTACCATTTATTATCCTTTGTAGTGCTGGATTTGTAGAAAGATATTGTGTAAATTTGGTTTTGTCATGGAATATCTTGGTTTCTCCATCAATGTTGCTTGAGAGTTTTGCTGGATACAGTAATCTGGGCTGGCATTTGTGTTCTCTTAGGGTCTGTATAACATCAGTCCAGGATCTTCTGGCCTTCATAGTTTCTGGCGAGAAGTCTGGTGTGATTCTGATAGGTCTCCCTTTATATGTTACTTGACCTTTTTCCCTTACTGCTTTTAATATTCTTTCTTTATTTTGTGCGTTTGGTGTTTTGACAATTATGTGACGGGAGGTGTTTCTTTTCTGGTCCAGTCTATTTGGAGTTCTGTAGGCTTCCTGTATGTCTATGGGTATCTCTTTTTTTAGGTTAGGGAAGTTTTCTTCTATGATTTTGTTGAAGATATTTACTGGTCCTTTGAGCTGGGAGTCTTCACTCTCTTCTATACCTATTATCCTTAGGTTTGATCTTCTCATTGAGTCCTGGATTTCCTGTATGTTTTGGACCAGTAGCTTTTTCCGCTTTACATTATCTTTGACAGTTGAGTCAATGATTTCTATGGAATCTTCTGCTCCTGAGATTCTCTCTTCCATCTCTTGTATTCTGTTGGTGAAGCTTGTATCTACAGCTCCTTGTCTCTTCTTTTGGTTTTCTATATCCAGGGTTGTTTCCATGTGTTCTTTCTTGATTGCTTCTATTTCCATTTTTAATTCCTTCAACTGTTTGATTGTGTTTTCCTGGAATTCTTTCAGGGATTTTTGCGATTCCTCTCTGTAGGCTTTTACTTGTTTATTAATGTTTTCCTGTGCTTCCCTAAGTGTGTTCAGGTCTTTCCTGAAGTCCTCCAGCATCATGATCAAATATGATTTTGAAACTAGATCTTGCTTTTCTGGTGTGTTTGGATATTCCATGTTTGTTTTGGTGGGAGAATTGGGCTCCGATGATGGCATGTAGTCTTGGTTTCTGTTGCTTGGGTTCCTGCGCTTGCCTCTCGCCATCAGATTATCTCTAGTGTTACTTTGTTCTGCTATTTCTGACAGTGGCTAGACTGTCCTATAAGCCTGTGTGTCAGGAGTGCTGTAGACCTGTTTTCCTCTCTTTCAGTCAGTTATGGGGACAGAATGTTCTGCTTTCGGGCGTGTAGTTTTTCCTCTCTACAGGTCTTCAGCTGTTCCTGTGGGCCTGTGTCTTGAGTTCACCAGGCAGCTTTCTTGCAGCAGAAAATTTGGTCTTACCTGTGGTCCCGAGGCTCAGGTTTGCTCGTGGGGTGCTGCCCAGGGGCTCTCTGCAGCGGCAGCAACCAGGAAGACCTGTGCCGCCCCTTCCGGGAGCTTCAGTGCACCAGGGTTCCAGATGGTCTTTGGCTTTTTCCTCTGGCGTCCGAGATGTGTGTGCAGGGAGCAGTCTCTTCTGGTTTCCCAGGCCTGTCTGCCTCTCTGAAGGTTTAGCTCTCCCTCCCACGGGATTTGGGTGCAGAGAACTGTTTATCCGGTCTGTTTCCTTCAGGGTCCGGCGGTGTCTCTGGCAGGGGTCCTGCCGCTCCTGGGCCCTCCCCCACGGGAGCCCAGAGGCCTTATACAGTTTCCTCTTGGGCCAGGGATGTGGGCAGGGGTGAGCAGTGTTGGTGGTCTCTTCCGCTCTGCAGCCTCAGGAGTGCCCACCTGACCAGGCGGTTGGGTCTCTCTCTCACCTGGTCTGGGAGCAGAGAGCTGCTGCGGGCCGGGATCCGCGGGTGTGGGACTTCCGGTAAACACAGAACGTGCCCGGTTCTAGAGAAATTCTGCTTCCGTGTGTCCCAAGCTCACCAGGCAGCTTTCTTGCAGCAGAAAATTTGGTCTTACCTGTGGTCCCGAGGCTCAAGTTCGCTCGTGGGGTGCTGCCCAGGGGCTCTCTGCAGCGGCAGCAACCAGGAAGACCTGTGCCGCCCCTTCCGGGAGGTTATACATATTAATACATGAATAC